>NW_016690212.1:5210162-5221105 GCF_001604755.1 Lepidothrix coronata
GTGATAGGAACATCAGGGGCATGACATTTTATCACCTCTTTCCAAAAATGTCTAGGATAGCTGGCTATCCTTGCATTTTGATGGTTTCTGTTTTTTCAGCATCTTTCTTATCTTCTAATTTACAGATCAACAGCAACCTGTGTGGTGTAAGGCATTTAATTTCTTGTCTCAGCAGTGGAACTGTTAGACCTTTAAAGCACTCTGTTTCTGTTTGACAAAGTTTTGACAATATAGGCATTGATATTTAAAATAAAACTGTGTAAGGTGCAACGGTGCCATCACTGTTTGGGGACACATTGCATATTTGGGGAACAATAATTATAATTCTCCAGAAAAGTGACTTTATTCTTGAAAGGGGAAGTGTGGAGGAATGGGGTGTTAACATCTATGGTCCAGTGTTGGCTGTGGAAGTCAAGTGAGATTTTCATGGGTAGTTTAGTTTAACTGTAGGTTAGTTACTAATTTTGACCTACAAAGGTTGCATGTCCAGCACACGTGTCTTGAATTGCCCCTCTATTTCTAAAAAGGAAAATATTGCTGAGGCAAGAATTGGCAATCCTGTTGGAATTCATATCAAATAATGTCGTGTTTGCAGTGTAACATGTTCCTGAATGTATCATGAATGGCATCAAATAGTTATTTGTGGAACAAGAAAAGGTGTTCTCATCTGTGATCAATACTATAGCTCTTTTAAACCAGTCTTGGAATGAAAATTTTTTCTAAATTCTAACCCTAGTTCAACATTAACACTTCAGAAAAGTTTTCTGAATTGCAAGGGAAAGAAATCCACCAAAATACCGTAGAGAATTATCTTACGTGTGTTTTTGCCCATTTTAGTGATCTGGTTACGTCAGCCAGGAGCCGCAGATCTAAATGCCATCAAAGACTCATTTGAAATGTGAAAGTAGGTGTTATAGACTATAACAACTGTTTCAAGTTCACTGTGTCCGAAATGTTACGGTTTTGTTGCAGGAAAGATGTTTAAGTTTAAAGTTAGGACAGTACATAGCTAGATCACAGTAGTATGAAACAACATTTGATTTAAGGTTTAGTAACCAGGAGACAGGCCTGCCTTGTTGATGGTCCTGTACGGAGGTGGAAGAATATTTGCAATTCACTGAGCCTTTGACAAGGTGATTTAGGGAGGGTGATGGCATTTGCTCTCTCTGGAACAGTTTGAAAGGAGGGACCTTCAAATATCAGTGACTAAAAATATTGCACGATTTAGTTTCATTCTGAGAAGAAAGGCAACAGCTGGCAAAGGAACCCTGTTAGTATAGTAAAAGGTAAGAGCTTTCTACCTCTAGCAAGCATCTCAGCTCAAAATAATATAGTGTATAATACCTATAATTATAAAATTTTCACTCATTTATATACCCCCAACATCCTTCAAGTCGGTATCTGTTAAAAAATGCTTTGTTTCTTTCTTATCATAATTTACAGTACAGAATGTCAAATTAATCAGGTCAGTAAGGCTTAGTTAAGCCTATGTGGAATTCTAATGATTTTTCAATACAAGGCCATCCACACTGCACAGATGGAAAATATGAGAAGATTTGTGTGTGTATATATATACACATATATATATATGTTTCAATATTGTAACAGGAGAAATGTTGAGATGAATCACCCAGCTCACCTGAGTTTTGTTCTTCATGAGAAGTCCGTAATGAACCACATTTATTTACCCTTTAAGTCATTTGTCCTGTATGTGTTACTGCATAGTTTTTAAGGTTCTGTGTAAAATTTCACAGAGGAGATAATTCATATTGAAAATATACAAGGCCGGAGTTTCACAGTTGGTTTAAGCCTAAAGTTAAAGTCTTACCTTGTCCCCAGCACTTGCTTCTTCTGTTTGTCTTGTACTGGCAATGGTGCTTCTGATGAATTCACTTGGATCGAGGTTTGATCAGCCTGAAAATTGCCACAGGGGAAGGGGGAGGTTTGCACCTGGATTAGGGAGCTACATGGCATAGTGGTGGGAACCAACACAGGCAGAGGAAATGCCCGGAAATAAGCAGAACTCAGGGAAGTCCCTGTCACTCATCAAATTGGATGCAAGTGAATTCTGCAGGTTCTAAAGCCATAATTCCTGTAAATATCACTCAGAAGAGACACTAAATAACAGCAAATCGAGGAACTCATTATCAGTGAAATAACTGAGCCATCCTCAGCTGTCCACATTGTCTTATTCCTGCATTTGCACTTACTTTGCAACATGCCCGTTATGCTTCAGCCTTTTAGAACAACTTCCAAAAGACGTGAATAAATGCCTGCTAGAGCTGGTGCAGGGGGCAGGGCTGTATCCCTGTGACTATTGAGAGAGCAAACTGCCTCTTTCACAGCAACAGCGAGTTTAGGTTGATCTTGTATGTATGACTAAACCACAGACTCACTCTCAGCCCCAGGAATGGAAGAAGGGGAGATTAGTTTTCTGGCACCAAAAACTGGAAGGAAGGGAAGGTGTTTTATTCCTTTTTCTGCTCTGCATATTCTTCTGCTTTTGTTTATTCCGTGCCCTGTCTTGCATCAACTCCATCACTCGTGGCTTTTCTTTGCACTACATTGAACTTGTGAGACAGTAAGGTTGGCTTTGCTTTGGGGGATATTTTTGTGAATTTAGCGGGAGAGGAGGCAGGTGAGAAAAACTGGAGTAGGTAGTGTGACTTCCTGCTGTTGTAATGTTAGTACTAATTAAACTAATTTGTTCTGGATAGTAAAATGGAGGGATTGTTGAAAAATTTCAGAAGAAAACACTACAAGGGGGAAATAACGTACATAAAAGTATAAGAAATGTAAAATGAAGCTCATGGGGGAAAAACCTTTACGTCCGCTGGTGGGACCTGCTCCAGTTATTATCTATGGAGTACTGGGTCCACAGAAGTCACAACTCAGTGCTGTAATAGGACGATGTTAGGAGGATGTTAGGGACTGTCAGGAAAGGAAATAATCATCAGTGGATGAATAAGCAGTGTCTTGAGCCTTAAATATGGTCCTCCTCTCAGAAAGAATATAATAAATGATTGAGAGAAATTATATGGAAAATATAAAATGGTGAGTGACATGAAAAGAGCAAATAAGAAATATTTTTTCGCTGTTTCTTCCCAGAGAGGAAGGTTGCAGACAAACAAACAAACAAAAAGGAAATTATTCTTCAGATGTGGTCAGTTAAGAGTATAGAAGTTCTTGCCATAGAATGTTAATGTTAAACTTTGATCAGTTCAAGAGGCGACTGAGCAAGTTTTTAGAAAAATACTTCACTGAAGCCTGATAAATACAGAGATTTTATTCGTGACCCCTATAGCAAATAGTTGCAGACTGGGCCTATGTTTGGCTGTTGTTTGATCATTCCTGTACTTTTCTCAAGATACCCACTTTCAGCCACTGTCAGGAATGGGATAATAGACAAGATAGATGCAGCTTTGATTTGACTCACTGTGGCTGTTCTGCTAGCAGAACTCAAAAGTGGATTGTCAGGATAAGTTTAGTTTTTGAAAAGATTAAGTTGTAACATGAAAATGGCCCAAGTAAATCTAGACTTTTTCCTGCTGAGGGCTAATGGACTATATATGGCACTGATAATTTTTGAATTCTTCAGGTTAGAAAAATACTTCTTTGAAGGTAAAAATATGCAGCTGTTGATTATATCCCTACAAGTAGAATAACTGTTGTACTGTTTTATATTAAAATCATAGAACGTAGGTTAAATTGAGTACTGCAAATTCATGTCACGTTTTTAAAGAACTTGGTCAGTGTAGGTCACTGAATAAAGTCTCGTGTCTGTACATAAGAAAAAATTAACGTGCACATGTTTGGAAGCAATCAGTAGTACATAGTAAAAATCACAAACTTGGTATTCTTTTTCTAGAAAGCATTTCTGTAATAGTCCTTATTGTGAAGACTGTTTTGAAATGGTGAACAGTGAGACGTTTAAGATATTTCAGATGCTAAGCAAAAGGCCATAACTTCTCTCCCTAATTATTATTAATTTGAACATGCCATATACAGAATAAAGAAGAAATAACTTGTACCTTATTTCTGAAATGTATACAGAAGTTATGAAGGTGTTCTGAACTATTCTCCTCCTACTTGCAAAAATGTTTTTGATACTCTCATCCAGATCTGTACATCTTTTAAATAGAATTTCTAGTCTGGTGTCTTCTCTGTTTTGTATGAGTCAGATGTGCATTAGTAGTTCTCACTGTTTTAATTAAAGTGACAGAGTTGTTGAATTCTTTTCAAGGCAGACTGAGGTGGAGGGGACAAAACAGAATAAAACCTCACATCTCATCTTGATTCTTAGGTTGATCATCCAAACTATCTCTAAAGTCATAATCGCATCATTGTTTTAACCACCTACAGAATCTTCTAACGTTGATGGTAGTTTTATGCTTAAAGTAAGAACAAGCAAGAAAAGTATTTAAATTCCAAAAGGAAAATGTACAGCTTTTCGAACTTTGTAAAGAAGTTGTAAAAGTAGGGTGTGTAACCCTACATCTATCTTCCTGTTTTCTAAAGTTATTCTTTTTGGTGGAGCATGTGTGTATTTTTTAAGCAACAGACTGGTAAGCAAGTGCAAGACAATTTTTAGTGGCAGCAGTAATATAATTAGAGTATATGTGAGATAGATGAAAGGTCATGGGGTTCATGCAAAAGTGGACAAACCTTGTCAGTACTTCCCTGTTTTTGTGGTTGCTTTATGTGTGCATGGTATATATTTTATATGTATTTTTATAGAAATAGAAGGACTGGAAGTACATACAGACTCAGTGAAGTAATGGCAGTGTTTTGGAGTCCCTCTTTAACATAGAGAACCAAAGCGAGAACTTTTTGTTGTGAGAAGAATATTCTTGGAAAATTTTAGTTCTGTTGTCTTCCTTATTTGAACAGTTACTGAATTTAACCTCAGGGCTTAATGGCTTTAGGTTGCCATCGTGATTTTAAGTTGGTTTAAAAATTCAGAACTTAAAAAGTTTAACAGTTCTCCTTTAGTTTTAATTCAGTCTTCTGCATCTGTTACAGTTGAGAAATTTCAAGCTAATCTATGACCTGTTCCTACAGAAAAGTGGGGTCCATTTTAAGTCTGAATAGATTCAACTTTCCTTTTTTCTTAACTAGTGTACAAATTCCATTCTCTGGTGCTTGCATCACATTCATCTCGTCATTTGAGCATCAGATCTCTCTTGATTTCCCAGCTTAGTTTCACACTCACAGAAATTTGACTAAAGCCTTGCAAGTTAACTTCATTCTTTGTTTGCCGTAGTACTGCCATAAAATTTTTGGTTGCACCCACACACTAATTTATTTACTGAAAGCTACAGACCATGTTCACTGATACTGTATTTGTCCAGAGCTTTAGCAATGCTTTAAAATGCTGAAAATTACCCTTGTATAAAAATACTTTACACCTCTGCCTTTTTTGTAGCAAAATGAGAAGGTACTTTTATAAGGACAGTCATGAAATGTTGACACTGTCGCTTAGACAACTTGTTTATATTTTGCATGGAAAACACTGGTTTATTCTACTCACTTATCTTTTCTGGAGCTCCTCATAAAATTTCTTAGCAGAAAAAAAAAGTTTTTAATACTCTATGTACTTTCTTTCTTAAAAACTACGTAGTATTAATGCAACTAATTTTTAGGGTTTGTGAAGACAAAACCAGTATCTCAAAAAATGATGATGATGTAACTTCATAAATGCTTTCTTGGACCCAGACTTGTTTGAGAATCTGGGTTTGAAAGATATATAAATGAGACATAGCATAGCTAACTAAAAGAAGGTCTCTGTGAGGTTTTGTAGAAATCACTGTGCAAAGCTTTGTTATTTGGCACGTCCCTCACTCTGGGAATTGTGTGAATGCCAGCTGTGCCTTGCATTCCTTCTCCATGCTTAATAGATGCAAAGATAGGAGCTTACTTTTTTTCCTTTTCTCTGGGAAAGGAAGTCAAAAGTGTAGTAGAAGCACAAAAGTCAGTTGTAATTAGAAACTAGAAATAAACATTGAGCAAATCTTTGCCTTGCATGTTACATGCATTTTTCTCAAGTGTGGATTTTTATAGATGTTATTTGTGCCTTGTAGACTGCTGAGAATTAGAGTTCCCTTTCACCACTGTGTACGTGTAGCACATGCTGCCTGAATATTACACCCACTTGTCCGTATCTTTTAAACAGTTTTTAAAAATCTGAATGACAGTTCATGAGCAGTGCTGAAGAGTAAGACTCAGCCAGACCCATTTGCAATTTTGAAGGCAGATGGTGTGACTTTGGATTGAGGGTACTGTATAAGTTGTGTAACTCTGGACTGCAGTTTCTTCCTTTTGCAAGAAGGGAGAAAAAAAATCCTCATAAAAATACAATTTAATTCATTGTGTCTCATTAGACTCTTTTTCTCACAAAATTCAAGGTTATTTTTAGCTTGGTTTTTACACAGACTGTTCTACAGTGTTGTTACAATGAGCCTTCTTTCTTAATCAGCCCGTTGACTATCAGACCCTGCAAGTGATGCTCAGTTTTAACAAGAACTCTTTGATTTTGGAGAGAGTGTAATATATTGGCAAGTGACTTAAACTCCAGGCTTTGTTTGATATTAGTGTACGTTCAGTAATTGTATCAGTGTCCAGAAAATGCAATGGTCCTGTTTCTTATGAGAACATTTTTTTTAATCTAAAAGTATAAAATGAGCCTGAATATTTCTTTACTAGAGGAGTTTCTCCCCCCTCATTTCTTGATTTAAGAAGGGAAAGAATCCATAATACAAGCAGTAGGTCCTTGAAAAGCCCTCAGCTTTTTATATTCAAAGGTGGCATCTCCACTTTTCTGCTAAAGCTCCTTGCTTGTGCTAAGGCTGCCAGTATCTGTAGTGGTCTGACCTTACTGTGTGGGTAGAGGGGTAGTGACAAGACTTGAGGGCACTGTGGGGTGCAGTGAGGTGACCCCCTTACTGTGCCAGTAGAGTGGAGCCCAGGCAGGCTGTGCCATCATACCCCGGGATAGCTGTGCCTAGAGCTGGCTGTGCTCATCAGTGTGTACCTGCTCGTGCAATCTCACACTTATGCTCTTCCAGAATTCCTGGGACTCAATGCCAGAGAGGAGTGTGGAGCTCCCACCCCGTGGGAAGTCAGTGGTTGTGCTGGGGAGCAGGAAATGGAGCTGAGCCCCAGCGCAGTGACAGAAGCCTGGCAAGCCAGCCTGGTGGAGAGGTCTTTTGTAGTGAACATGGTGGTATTGTTCTGGAATGGTTGGCACTGAGGAGGTGCTGAAAGGCACCTAATGGAGAAATGGAGATGAAGTCAAATCTGTGAGCCTTTATCTGAACATTTCTGTGTTGTGTGTGTGTGTGTGTGGTAAGGTTGTTAGAACTATACCTATCTAGTCCATCATCTGGGTGGATACAGGGTTATCAAGAGAGTGGCTTTCTGGAATAACTTTCCATGATGTTAACATAATGTTAACATTATGGAAAACGTTTAGCTTTTAGTTACAGTGAATGTGTCTTTGGGCTTAGAGCTTTTTCCTCAGCTCTTAACAGGAACCAGTTTATTGCCAATTTTGTTGAGCAACTGAACCTGAATGCTAGCCTGCTTCTCATTCCCAATATCAAGACCTGTTTGTTAACAGATTGTTACTGTTCTTATCATTAGGCCACTACAACTTTAACACCACCATGGTGCACTTGAAGGTGAAGGCTGAGTTCTATAACAAAGGATGAGTGACTTTGTTTTGAGGTTTGGCTGTCCTTTTAAAGTTTTCATAAAATGTTTCTTGATCCTGCCATTCAGGATAACTTGTCCTTTTTTTAATTAGCTAAATATTTGCAATGCTTCCAAATTATTGTGGATTAGGTGGGAAGAGTAAAGGAGATAAAAGTTTAAGAGCTGTTTCTATTATGAGTTAGATTTAAGTCTTTTTGAAGTACAGCCTATCATGACTTTTGAAGTTAAGTTGGCAGAAGACTGTGCCCACATCTATAAGCTTTCAGTGTGGATTAGACCCTGTATTCAGACGTGTTTTGATTTAACTACAGTCCCTATCCTGGAAGGATTGAGGGCAGATTCTGCTGTTTTGAAAGCGAACTTCTAAAACTGTCACTTGCTGTTCTATTCATACACTCTCGCAGCAGTAGTTTTTAAAATTTCTTGTCTTTTGTGCATGCTTATTTTAGAAGGCTAATTCTGCAAAACATGGCCTCCTTTGGTTTGAACTGGTTATTGAGCTGTAAAAATGGGATATGCAGAGTGTAGTTCTAAGAAAATATTTTCTATTAGTTAGTTGCTATTTTCCATTTTATTTTTTTCATTATCTTGATTTAGAGGAAAAACATGGAACACTTTGTTCACAGCCGCATTCTTTCACTGTAGTCACATTCTCTCTTTTTGACTGTAAGCATTTAGCTTCTTGCAGAGGAATTAGTCCAGTCTTTATAGTCACTTATGCAGCAATATACTTAAATACTTCCATTAAGTGTTCTTCTAATTTCATTTATGGTGATTTCTAGCTTGTAGAAGATGAAATTATTAGTTTTACTTAAGCTCATTGCAATTGTACAGTAAAGAAAAAAGTTCTGTGAAGTTTTAAGTTCCTAATCATTATTTAATCTGAGGTAGAAGTAAGCAGACGGAAGAACTGTGGTTTTATTTTCAGCCATAAGTTAAATAAAACTACTGTGTTTCTAGTACCTGCACTTTTAGGTAGTTTGCTTGGTAAATCTGGGGGTTTTAGCAAGGGTTTTAACAATTCAGGCACTCTGTTAATGTTTAGAATTGATCCTTCCCATGAGTGAATTACTTCCCATTAGTGAATTTCTTCCGCTGTCTTTCAAAGAGCAGTGTAATTCAAGTTAAAAAACCAAAACTTCAGAGTATTGCAAGCATTGTAGGGCTTTCTCTAAGTCTATATCCATAAACCTTTTTTAGGCATGGAATCATATGCTCAGTTATTTAGCCTTGCAGAACTGTCAGAAGCTGAGAAAAAAATATCTAGCAATTCCTTTCACGTATGTTGCCACGGCAGTATTCCCTTCTGCATTAAAAAAAAGTATGGCTTTGCAGGCCTCACCCCTCCCCTTGTTTCTGTCCTGGCTCCTCCACCGCTGGGAATGGAGACAGGGCAGTTGCAGCTGCCTTTCAGGCGATAGCTCCGTTTAGAGTGCATATATGAGTAGGAGAATGCTGTAGTTGAGCTCTCTCTCTGAGGTGTAGTCACATGTAACACTAAAAATACATGCATCCAAGTTCTGATTTTCTCAATAATGTTGTTTTGTTTCACTGTGTAGTCTGTCCACATATGTTTTGCACTGCACGTGAATTGCAATGCAAATGATTGCCATATTTTTGTAAAACTGTAGCAGCAGTTTTGCTCACATTGTTTCTGGTTCCTGAGAACTCCCTCAACCTGCATAAAATTCTGTTGCAAAATTTTGTCATCTGCAAAATCAGTATGATTATCTTTTGCTTTTGTTACATGTGACAGAACTGTGCTAAAAAGTGTCTGGAGCTTAGAAATCATGTGGTGGCTGTATATCAAATCTGTTTTTTGAAAAGGAACCCCCCCCACCCCCCAAAATTATGTATCTTTTGAGGCATCTGTGTTGTGTTGTGTGTGCCTGTTCCTTTCTTGTATATGTGTTTATTCTTGACATTTTTGTTTCAGTGCAGTACCCAGAGTGATACTGCATTCAGATCCTTCCTTTACATAGTGAGGTTGAGGGTTTTAAGAACCATGTTTTGCAAATTATTTTTTCATAGGCCATTGATGAGAAACAGTAAATAAATAAAATTGTAATGGTTGGGTCTCCTATGCAGTCATTATAGAACGCAATGGATATTGAAAAAGTGAAGGAAGTATTTCCTGAAGCAATTTATTCCTGTTTAGAGTTTATTAAATTTTCGCTCAAAGAACTTTGAGCCTGATATGTGCCACTGTTTTGATTTCTTTTTTTTTTTTGATTTACATGCTCTGATACAAATGCAAGGAATGTCTCTGATAGGTAACATGGGTACAACCATTAACCTGAGTGATGGAAAAGTAGGAGAGAGAATGCTGCAAGGGGAAGGTGCCTTGGCCATCTTGGCAACCAAGAAGTCTGTTGTCTAGCTCTGAATCAGCAGCATCACAGTAAAGGTACTTAGAGAATCTGTAATGCTGTAGAAAATGCCAAAGGAGAACCTCTGCTGCTGGTGACAGGGGCAGGAGCTGCTCTCACGTGGTCCTTCTCACTGCTGATATGGCACCCTTGCTTCTCTGTTTTCACTGTCTGACTCTGTGACATGGATGAATGAATATAAAATTCACAGTTGCATTTAATTCTATAAAAATAATTTTGTATATATTATAACACTGTTCAGCAAACCCAATATTTATGTAACTTAACCAGCCTATACCTTGCAAAACTCCTGACACTTTGTGAGGAAGGTTATGGTTTATTTTCATGGGGATAGTGTATCACTTAACTAAGTGCTAAACACTTACCATAGATAAATGCCTGAAATAAAGGTAAAAAAAGGAGCAGCAGAGGCTGAAAGGGCAAAACAGTGTAGGGTTTTTTGCCTCTGAACTGAGGCAAAATCTTTGTACTTACTCTTGTTACTATGATTTTCACTCTTGAACCAAAAGCCTTTCTCTGGATGAAGGCCATGGAAGCTGCAGTTTTCAGTCACAGTTCAAACCCAGGCAAGAAAACATGAGCTAAGTCACATTTCTGACGTTTCTGTTTTCCTTTAATTGATCTAAACATTTAGCAGAGTCAGAAAATATACAGGAAATAAGTGAATGTATCTTCCTGTTTATATGTTATGATTGTTTTCTGCTCTGGCTGGGCTGGGTCAGCTGAAGGCTCTGTGAGGAGAGGATGGAGTGAGTCATGGCCAGGCTTCGCGAACGAAGATTTGGGAAGGCTCTATCCACATTTGTTACAGGCACACTGGTGGCTAATGAGGCCAATACG
>NW_016690212.1:5221887-5428496 GCF_001604755.1 Lepidothrix coronata
TCAGCAGCGTCTGCAAAGCAGGATGTTAAATGCTGCAGGGCTGCTTCTGTGTGGGCAACAAGGGCGTAAAGCCTTGAAGATCAGCAGGATCTAGCTTAGACTTGTATTTTATTCTACATATTGGGGGAAAAAAAATCTGCCAAACACCCACAGAGCTTAAAACCCACTTTATAATAACAATTTTGCTTTTGGTCATTGAAGATCTGATTATTAGGCAATATATTTTGAAAGCACTTCAACTACATATAATTAATTGAGTGTGTGTTAGCATATAAGGTGCTATTTTCAGGGGAATCTGACAGTAAGAAAAATAACTTTAAAGTGAAGTCAGAGCAAACTTCCTGAGGTTTACAATGAAATTTGAGTGCAAACAAGTATTTTATATTTAAAATACAGTTTTCACTTAAGGATTCATTCCTCTTCATTTAGTTGTATTTATGACAGTGATATTATCCTTTTGCCTAGTGGATGTTAAAATTCCTGACAGTATTGACGAATGTTGTTCATGTGCAATGGAAGGTACTCCTTTTGTGGAAGGTAGAGCTGAGAATGCTGTTGAATGTCAGACTATCTGAACAATAGTCACTCTGGTACTAGAGTTCTCATTTGCACAAAGGAGCAGTTGCTTTCAAACTAGAATGGTTTCATTATTAATTTTTATAAATTTTAATGATTCATAAAGATATTCTGTTTTTTATTTAATGATAACCATAGGTAAGTAACAGGCTCTCTGAGAGCAGCAGTTTGTACAGGAAATAATGAAGGGAAAATTGCTTTTTTATGTTACTGGATTAAGTTGCAGCTTGCTACTATTTTGTAGGGTATTTTTAATTGAATATATTCTGATCAACTGAAAAATAATAAATAACTGTAAAGTCAGGCCTCCTTGCAATCATAATAAATAAAAATAAAACATACTACACTGCAAAACTTAAAATTTTCAGTATATTGTCTTGATACAAGCATGTGGAAGACTTCTACTAGTTTATAAATTGCCTGAAGCAACTGCAATCTTCTCTAGACTGCTTAGTGAAAATCTGCTTTAAGCTTGGAGCTTTTTGGCCTGCACTGATTCTAGGCTTCTGCAAACAGATAACAGCAAAGCCCATGTGATTGATTTTAAAGTTGTTTTTGATTACCTTTACCTCTTGTCACTATGATATTTTTAGTGCAGCTGTTTTCAGAGAAGTGTTGTTTTTCTGATCAAAACTTACTTTTGTAACATGTTTGGTTCATTTTATTAATGTTCTGGGAGTGTAAACAGTTATCAGTGAAATACGTACATAACCCTGTTTTTCAATTGTTATAATTTCCCCAAAAAAAGGAAAATTATTTGTATTAAAGTTTATTATTAATATAGAACTCATTATTCATTCAAAGTTAAATACCTATTTTTACTACTCACCTAATTTGTGAATTGCCTCTTTTTTCTGACATTGTTGTAGACAGAGTTGAAGTCAGCTAGGTTTCTAATTGTCTCCTCACCTTTCTAAACTAAGTAGGTATATTTTATCTTCCTGGCATATGGCTTCAGAGTTGCAATGATGAAGACTATTCTCCTCTTTTAATTTAGTCTGTAGTATCTAGTATTTTCATGTTGATACTTTCTTCCTGTCATTGACAATTATTTCTTCTTTACACTTGAATTCCCGTGGATGTGATGACTATTTTGAAACCCCAGGTTATACCGATAAATTGTTTGTGTTCTTTTCAAGAGAGATGACACCTGAGTGTAGTGTCTTTGAGCCAAAGATAAAATTATCTTAGAGAATATGTCTTCTCTGCATTATTTTGCAAAGTATATGTTTTACGGGGCTGTCTGATGTTAACTAAAGCAGAGCAAAAGACTTTGTGTATGACTTTGCTAAATATTTTTAATTTCAGGTCTCTTTATGATTCCAGAATCTTATTTACTTAAAATTCATGAGATACATAATTATTTTTATATAAAATGATATTTAAAAAGGAAATGTCATTTCCTTTCAGAGCTACTGATTAACCTACTTCTATTTAAAGTTCTAAATAACTCTTACCATAATCACACTCTCATTAGAAAATAATTAGACAGTTCTGGGGAGTCGCAGTTTTGTCAGCCAGTCATAGACCTAATATGTTAAAAACAAGAAAAAGAACTGTGATCTAAACTAGTTCTTTTCCAGAAGATATAAAGAAACTTATTTTGGTTGTATTATTTGGTGGAAGCATATGTATTTCTTCTTTTCCTTTTTTATCTTGGTGGTTCTTGGTCAAAAAAGCAGATCAAACCTAGTTTGCTGTATTCATACCAGCATTTTGGATGCCAAAATGGCAAATGAAATTCAGCCCAAATAAATGTCAAAGTGACGCACATTGAAAAATAATTATTACTTTTCATATAAAATAATGGATTCTGAGGTGATAGCATTTGTTTAGGAAACTGCCATTTAAATAGGTGTTTCATAAAAGCATCAGCTTTGTTCAGTAGTAATAAGAAGAGGCAAATACAGGATTAGGAACAAAACAGGGGACAGCACAGTAGAAAATGTCATTATATCAAAATTTAAGCTCTTCACACGTCACCTGTGGAGTGTTGCGTACAAAGGGTACAGCGTGACAGGGTTCAGGGAAGAGTGAAGGGGAGGATCTTGGATTATGGAGCAGCTTTCCTGGGAGGAAAGACAAAATTGAGTAGGACTCTTCAAGGCTGAAAAACAGATGGCAGAGGGTGTACAGTAGATGTCTCTGAAACTGTGTGCCAGGGAGAGGGTGACTGCAGAATGAGTGTTCGCAGGCTTTCGGGACAAGAATCAAAGGATGTCAGGTCAAGCTCTGACATGGCAGATACACAAACATGGATGATCATCTTTTTGAAAAGGTATAAATATGCTCTGGAATTTCATGCCGTACTGTACAGATGTTAGAAGTTTCCATTTGCTCAAGAGGGAACTGGATAGATAGATTTGTGGAATAAACATCAGGTAGGAGTTACTAAATAGACAGGAATCCCATCAGGTGGCCTCTGAGCTGCCTTTTGTTGGAGACCAGGGAACTGCTTATGGAAGGAAGGATTCCTTTGTGCTTAGTTTGCTCTTATGCTTTTCCTTTAACGTGTGCACGTGGCTGTTTTTCTAAATATAGGCTATTGGCCTATGTGGATCTTTGACCTGTCCTAGAATAGCTCTTCTAATTTCATTGTGCTCAAGTTCTTGTCTTCTCCTTCTTCAATGAATTTCTATCTCAAGATGATTCATTCTAGTTAATGTTTGCGACTTAAAACATTTTATTTGGAAAAAAAGGCTATATAGGTGAGAAAGAGGGTAAGACTTGACTTTACTAATAGACTTTGGGTGTTGGCTTTATGGCATAGAAGGGAACTAGATACTTGAAGTAAAAATTGTTTCAAATTGTTCAAGTTACTGCAGATCAGTAATTTGAATCAGCCTTTGAGAGTCTTCCCTAGGCTGTCTACATGTGGAGAATGTGTGTGTGCCTTTGTGTCTCCCACTCTCATATTTCTAGTCAGAAATTCTTGCAGACAAAAGAAAATTGTTTAAGACCAGTAGTTCTTTTCAAAACATGTTACCTTTGAAAAAGTGTTCTGAGAAAGTCTAAGAGAGGTGAGGAAATTAGACTTAGTTTTTTTCTTCTATATGTAACAGTCTGCAGCATTCACCACCCCTTTAAATAGACTTGAAAGGTATTTTCTGTTATGTCATTTTACAGTAAGCTGCCTAATAAAGTTGTTATGGTGTTGAAAAGGTTTTTTTGGCATTGGCCAGTGGGTTGTTTGCTCTTTAGAAGTTTGAATGTGTCTCCTGATTTCATGTCTGGTGTTGAAAGCTGAAGGTTGAAAGGTGAAGTCTCCATCCTTGGAGATATTCCAAGTAAGCCATCTGGACATGGTTCTGGACAGCTGGCTCTAGGTGGTCCTGCTGAAGCAGCAAGGATGTTGGACCAGATGACTTCCAGAGGACCCTTCTATGATTCTGGGCATACACAGCTTGTGTTCAGAAAAAAAAAAAAAAAACAACACAAAAAACCCAAAACCCAGCAACAAACCCAAACCAGAATTGTGGGGCAGTGTTTTTAGGGCAATTATTTGTACAGGAAAAAATTTTTGAAGGGGACAGGAGTGGGGAGAAAAATAAGACAAGCCATCCTATTAAAAGAAGGGGAATACTGAAAGTTAGTTTGCTTTCCTTTGTTTCAGATTGTGTTACAAAAAAAGCCTTTATAGACTTCTGTCATGGCTTTTTGGGAGTAAGGCAGAGGGGTTGTCTTACACTTAAAGGAATAAGATAAATTCTGATTTATTCACAGTACAATTCAAGAACACATGATTTTATTTACTTAGGAACTATGGAGCTTGTCTGTCTTTTTGATTGAAAACAAGAGGGAGAAAAGAATATACTAAATTCCACATATGTGTGCATTTCCTATGCTATGAATTTAAGGCTAGTAATAAAAATATACTTTGAATGTCTGATAGAAACAGTCTGAGAATTCTATA
This sequence comes from Lepidothrix coronata, assembly GCF_001604755.1. Classification (NCBI taxonomy): domain Eukaryota; kingdom Metazoa; phylum Chordata; class Aves; order Passeriformes; family Pipridae; genus Lepidothrix; species Lepidothrix coronata. The sequence continues at coordinate 5,226,377 of NW_016690212.1, forward strand.
AGCCACTTCAGCCAGTCTGCAGGCCTCCAATGAAATTATAAATGTTGTATATATGTTCTCTGTTGCATATTATATAAATATTACTTAAGCTCATTTCCTGCTTACACGGAACCTATGTTGGCAGTAGAAATCAGGGCTAGTTTCTATGGCAACGTGGTGCCACTGGGAGAAAGGCTGATGCTGTGCTGTGGTTCGTATTTTTATGCAAGGGAAGAGATGCAGACCTACATTTTTAGACAGGAAATGTATTTCAAGGCACAAAAACATTTAACAATTTTTACAAATCTACTGAAAAAGTAAATCCATATAACAATGTAAATTGAAACCTATTGTTTGCTGTTTGCAATAGAAAATTAATTTTTATTTTTATCTAACGTTACAGAAAAGCATTGTTAAATATATACACAATTATTACTGCTGTATTTACATGGAAATAGCAAGGAGACTTCTGTACTAAGGACAAAGGAAGTTTTGTACTGAGGCAAAACAGGGACAAAACAGACTGAATTTTGGCTTAGTCTCCTGGCCTTTTCATTCTAGTTTTCACCTTCTGAACTCTTTTAAAATAATTTTCACAAAGGTCTTTGAGATCTTACAGAAAAATATTTTTTTTTTTTTTAATGACAATCCTGTTGCTTAGATTTTCTTTATTTTCTCTGGGTTTCCAAAAGATAATCCTTGCTTGTTTGTTATTTCAACCACCTGTTATCTTTCAGTGGTACTTAGTATACCTTTTTTTACTTTTGGCATGATTTTAGGGGAGAGCTCTGAGACTGACTCCTGTATTTCCCTCACCCCCATCACTAAGAGCGATAAGGAAGTCAGACCCCTCATGCCCCTTATTTGCTGAAGACTGTCCAGTAGTTCTGCACAATTGGTCCTCCCTGCTTATTTTTACTTCCTCTTTGTGTAGTGTCATCACTATTTGTTCAAGAAATGACTGTAGCTGATACACAGATACCAAAGGGGAATTCAGATGAAAATGGGAGAATTAGGGACATGATTTTACAAACTGTCTTTGCAAACTTGTGAAGATTGCTGATAGGGATAGCCTGAGACATCAGTTGATGTAGAGGTAAAGAAAGTGAAGCTTGTGTTTAAAATAAACAATAAAGGGCTGCTTCTTTACTTCTATAGAAGTTATATTTCTGGAGAATTATATCTACATTGATGAGATCTTCAGGTATTTTCCTTTGTTATTAATGAAAAAGAGTGAGGAAAGTACATTCTGAAGGTGTTGGGGAGCTTTCTTGAAACACTAGATCTTTTGGGTACTAGGAGTCATTAAGGGAAGGGATTTCTTAAGCCTGTGGTTTCTCTTTGATCTTTGATGGGACTAGGGTGAAGCTTTGCTCATCTTGAGTGTTGAGTGGGTGGTTGAGTCACCATCCCTGGAGGTGTTATAAAGATGTGTAGATGTGGCACTTTAGGGACATGACTTAGTGGTGGACTTGGCAGTGCTGGGTTAACGATTGGACTTGATGATCTTAAAGGTCTTTTGTGACCTAAACAATTATATGCTCTCTTTGCATTTCCTTATGCCTCCTACATGCAAAGTACTTGCTCCACCTCGATGAAGTGGGATGTTCTGAGAAGTCAGAACCTTCCGAGAAGATGAACTGAGCTGGAATCAGTATTCTTTAGAGGTGTGAAGGGCTCAGTTCATCTCAGTGAATCATCATCTTTCTTTCCCAACCCTGGCACTGTACAGTTAGTCTGTGTCTGATGTTGCCTAGCAGCAATTCATCAAATGTCTAAAGGGAACTGATTTATCCTAGCTGGGACTCTCGCAGAAATCCAAGTAGATAAAATGTTCATGGAGGAATATTAGCCTCTTCCTATGTCTGGCACCCACACTATCAATCAGGATTAAGCTCAAAGGCATTTTGCAGCTGTCCATGGCTTGGCTGTCTTGTCATGCTGATGATTCAAAGGTGTCTCATTTTATAGTGGAGTATCTGCATCCCATCCTGCAATCAGCATGTGTTTCAGCTATTATCTTTTCAGAGGTTTAGCAAATCAAAACTCTCAGTGATAGCCTATGTGCACAGTGGCACTGACTGCATATACATATCTTCATTTAGGACAAGAAAACCAACTTTTGCAGGAACTATAGGTACGTAAGGTGAGACGAGCCTGGTATGCTTTCAGTTCCTCTCAGCTTCTTCTCTTGAAACACAGTGGTTCAACTCTGAGTTTCCTTCAGCTCTTTTCCATGCTGATAGTCTACATAACTTCTTGAAGACTTCTTTGAGGCACGTCCGATTACTGAGCCAATTGCAGAGTAGACTTTAGCAGCCTTTGGTGCTGACTCAGAGAAAGTCATGGCAGTACATTACAAACATATGTAGTGTGTCAGAGTTCTAGCACCAGTCAGATCAGAAGCTTTGTCACCAAGATAACACCTTAACGTTTCCATTTTCAGCAGCGGTAAACTTGCCATGTTCCTCGGACCTTAGTTTCTGCTTGAAATATGTTGTAGGTTTGAGGTCATGATGTCACCATCCTTTACTGTTGTTAGGATTCAGCACCAGAGTATTTCTGATCTTTACTGTGCCATGCCAATTATCCTGGACATTTGACTTTCGAAACTGAAATAGGAAGGTTCTTCAGTTTTTCAGACAGCTCTTTGTGGTGGTCAGGTGCAGCAGACACCATTGTCCTTCCCTGAGGAACCCTGAGATGGAGTTACCCATGGAAAAGAGGTAAACTGAAGGCTGTAGCCTCATGGAAGTAATAGCTGCTGTCCAGTTCTTGCTGGAAACTGGGTCCAGAATTTACCTTTACAAGATGAGATTCCTTTCCTGGGCCATGCAGTTTACTGACCTGGTGGGGAAGCTTCATTCACAATGTTCTGGCATCAAGGCATAGGATATGGAAAGACCTCACCCTAGGAGGCAGGTGTATCTTTAGGAGTTGGATCTTCTCTGCTAGGGAGACGGTTCATCTGGGATACCAGGACAGCTGGGATTCCTTGAGTGCTTTTCCACCACTGATGACACTCTGTCTTGCTCTTGGAAATAGGAATATTGCAATAAGTGAGTCATCCAGCATCCATGCTGTGAGGTAAAGCATGCCAAGGCTGGGATGAGTCAGATGGTCTGATAACCCTTATTTTCAGACTTGCTGACACAAAAGAGATTCTGAAAATCTCATCATGAATTGTCACAGTATTTGGTATCAAAAACTGCCTCATCCAAGCCAGCTGGACAGGGCTGTATAATACTGGGATGACTTGCCTAACGCTCCTGAAACAGCTGCTGCTTGTTGAAGATCCTGTCAAATGAAAGGCCTTTCACTTGCAAGCTTCAAAAATAGTGGAAAGCTCCAAAAGGGGCTCTACAAGCCACAGGACAAATGATTGATGGGAATAAGGAACAGAAAGGCATTTCCCTGGAAAGGCAAAGGGCACATGGAGGAATCCTAGGGACTGAGAGTGACGACCTTTTCGTTGAGGGAACATATGACAGGAGAGCATGCTGAATGCAAAGGCTTTTGGAAATGTGTTGTTTTGACATTTGAATAAAATAAAATACACTGTGTTCTATAAGGTGGTTGGGCAAGAGATCAACTGTAAGTTTTGCATTAAGAAGTATGAAAAGTGAAAAAAGTATTCAAAGATCTAGGCACCTAAAAAAAGATACTTTTTATCCCAAGGAACTTGGGTTTTCTTCTAGATCAGTTTATCAGAATTATCCAAATAAAAAGACAAAAGCTCAAATAAAGGGTTAAAACCAGCTGCTCATTATTTTCTGTATTTAGGTGAGAATGCGTTTTTGTGAAAAACACATATGTGATTTTTCCATTTGCTCACTTTTGACTGTGCCTGGACTCAGCAATCTCTTTGCTGCTTTTATTTCCGTTAGGAAAATCGATGCTTAAATTAACATGAAAGAACAATATACAGAGAGAAACTCAAAGAAGGCATTTCATATATTGCACTTATGGCCATGTATACCCAAAATGGAAGAATTTTAGGAACCTTTGAATGCTAGCAAAATGTTTTTGAATGATAGTCATCTTTGCAACTTATGTCTAATAATTAAGTTTAAAAGTTTTAAATTGCTTGTTCTTATTATTTACTGACACTACAGTGCAGGCATTGGTACTTTCATAAAATGCTAGTAGGAATTGTGAAGAGATTTGTTGAAATATAGAGGAGAGATGTGCTTGGCATTTGGAATTTTGGGAGGAGGGTTGTATGTTTTTAGGAAGATTGAGATCAATCTTTTGTTTTGAAAGAGAACTTGTTAGTGAAAAGGAGTTAGAATTGTTAATGTAAACAGTACATGTAAAGTGCTTGTTCCAACTTCTTGAAAGCAAGGTTAATAAGGTGATGTTTGGTATCAGTAGAGTTCCAGCCAGTGCAATTAGAATTTTTCATTGCAGCAATGGTTTGTATTTGCTGCAGACAGAGAGGTTTCTCTAATTGCTGTCTTAGTCATGAAGCCTTGTTGCTTCAGGCTCTGTTTTTTTCACCTGCCAGTTAATGTCCCTCAGTGTTTGTCCTGTCCAAAATGCCTGTCTGCTTACCCTTTTCTCATTGCCTGTAGAATTGAGTTCCCAGACATAATCCAGAGCATGATGCACTTGCACTAACATGGCTCTTCTAAACGTTAACTAAGCATGGATGTGAAAAATACCTTTTTGCCCTAGATGATCACTTGAAGTCAGGATGACATTTTACCATGGTGGTTTTGGGGTCAAAAAAAAGGGCAAGAGATCCCCTGCTGCTGACTGCATTTGTTGTTGAGTGAAGGGTTACAATTTCACTGTTCCTATGAAATCTTTTCAACTAGGCCGTTAAAATAGGTGAAAAGGGGTGGGAAACCCTGCACTTGTTGATTTATTTTGGTTCATGTTGCTTAAGATTATCACAGTTGTCTTCATATGGTTTCTAACCCATATAAATAGAAGATATGCTTCCTTGTAGTATGCGTATGTTTATGTTAACTCTAAGGGAGTTGCTGTATTGTGAAAAAGACTAAATCCCGTATTTTTTAATTTAGTTATTAATTCATATTTAAGTCTGTATTTGATCTCAAAGGGTCAGTGACTTAAGGGGTTTTGATGCCAAATTAAGTTAAATCTGTTAACTGTTCCAGAGGCAGATAGGGCTGTTGAAGAGCAGCAGGTGCTTCTTCCCCCTGTCCTTCAGAAGTTGAAAATTTGTTGCTAGTGGCAACTCTAGGGTACACTGGCAACTCTTGCATACTGAAGCAGCAAGAGCATGTTTTTGGAATATATCTTATTAATAGAAAGACTAAAGACACTATAATTTAACATGCGAAAGAGAAAGGCAGAAATTAAATACTACAACACAATAAGCCAAAAAGAAAGTCAAAAATTAATTTCTGTTTTTACACTTGTGAGTCATTCTGTTAAAAGTAATCCATCACACAGCCATAGGGAGAGGAAGAAGAAGTCAAATAGGGGCCATTTCTGTTACTGCCTGCCAGTGTTTTCTTCAGGTCGTCTTAATGGTCAGAAGTGGAAGTACCTGCACACAGAGGGAGAAAGGAGTCATGCAGCATGAGAAGGGACTCTTGTTGCAAGAGGATTTGAAGAAGGTGAAGCTTCATGTGTGGTTTATGAGACTGGCTTGTTTTTTAACTAGGTTTTTATGTTTTTTAACTAGGTTTTTATCATTTCATTGGAGCGATATTCCTTATCTGACTTACTTCAGGTGGAGGTTTCATCTTGACATGTTAGGTTACATGTGTAAGAAACTGTATTCTCCGCTGAGCAGTGCATAGTCCATGGATTTATGACAACTGTGTTTCTCCTCTTTGGCTCTTTGGAATTTCTCAATATTTTTTAGCAAAAGCTCTTGCGGGAGCTACTGATGAGGTTTGGGTGTTGCCAGAGCAGCAATAGGAGATTGAAACACAGTGAAAGCACTCCCATGCCTATAAAATGCAGTCCCTAGGGAGTGCAAGAAACCACGGCAGGCAAACAAGGTGAAAGGCTCCTCTCCATAGAAGGCCATTCCACTGGCTGAGTGAAAGAATCAAGTACCTGCAACCCAGGAAGCGGGCACCAGTTCGTGATGTCTGGGAGCAGCTAACAGAGGCAGTGGACAGACTCAGTAGTTGGTGCAGAAGGGCACATAGGGCAACTTCATCCCCAGTCTTTGTAGTGAACACTCGCTCAGTATGGTCTGGTCACTCTGCAGAGCTCGTTCCCCGGTAGCTGCTGGAGTCACTGCATCAGCTGTGTCAGAGGCCTCCACCCAGACAGAGCTGATGGTAGATGTAGCTCTTCAGGTCTCAAGTTGCCAAGAGTACCTGATGCCTCTCTGTGAGGCTGGGGCTGACAGAAGGTGTGTTGTTGCTGACAAACTGAGTTACTGGGTTAAGGACTTACAGGAGGAGTTAAGCAGGCTGTGCAGGATTCGTGAGAATCAGAGAGAAATTGAGCGAGAGGTGTTCTCAGAGACCCTGCAGTCTCGAGACTCTCAGCTTCCCATTACAGTGGAGACACAGGTGGGCTCTGTACCATGTCAAGCAGTAAGTCAGAAGTCTGTTCGATACAAAGGCTTGAAGCTGGTCACTGTCCATACAAGCTCAATTGGAGTTGAAGCTGGCCAGCACTGTGGGGGACATTAAAAAGAGCTCTTTTAAGCACATCAATAGCAAAAGGCAGTGCAGAAATAACATGGACCTGTTACAGGATTAGGGTGGTCACCTCACAAACAGGGACATAGACAAGGCAGAGATATTTAATTCTGTCTTCTTTGCTTTGTTCTTCAACACTGATGATGGGCTAAGGAGGTGCCAGTGTCCTGAGCTGGAGGACCATGGCTGTGACAGTGATTGGCTCCCACTTGACCCTGAACTTTTGTGGGATTTGCAGCTGCAGCTGGATCCCAATAAGTTTATGGGGCCTGATGGGATTCATACAAGAATCCTCTTAGAGCTAGCTGATGTCATTGCAAGAGCTCTCTGAATGATTTTTGAATGGTCTCAGGAATCTGGAGAGCTCCCAGTCGACCAAAAACTGGTAAATGTTGTCCCAATTTTTGAGAAGGGCAAGAAGGATGACCCTGGAAACTACAGGCTTATCAGCCTCACTTCAGTGACTGGCAAAGTTATGGAGATGATTCTGGGTGTTACTGAAAACCGCCTGGAAGTCAACACAATCTTTGGTCACAGCCAGCATGGCTTCATGAGGGAAAAGTCCTGCTTGTCAAACTTAATTTCATTTTAAGGCAAGGTAACCCACCTCATTGATCAAGGGACGCGAGTGGATGTAATCTTTTTGGACTTTAGTAAAGCTTTTGATATTGTCTCTCACAGGATCCTTCTGGACAAAATGTCCAGCACACAGCTGGATAAACACAATATGTGGTGGGTGAGCAACTGGCTCACAGGTCGGGTGCAAAGGGTTTTAGCAAATGGGGTGACTTCAAACTGGCAGCCGGTCACTAGTGAGGTTCCACAGGGCTTTGTTTTAGGCTCTTCAACATCTTTATAAATGACCTGGACACAGGACTCGAAGGAATACTAAGTAAGTTTGCTGATGATACTGAATTGGGAGGAGCTTTTGATTCCCTTGAGGGCAGAGAGGTCCTGCAGAGAGACCTTGACAAAGTAGAGGGCTGGGCTGTCACCGGCCATAGGAAGTTTGACAAGAGCAAGTGCCGGATTCTACACCTGGGATGGGGCAACCCTGAATGTTCATACAGAGTGGGAAATGAGAGGCTGGAGAGCAGCACCACGGAACAGGACCTGGGGGTCCTGGTCAATGGCAAGTTGAATATGAGCCAGCAGTACCCTGGCAGCCAGGAGGGCCAACCTTGTCTGGGGGGCCATCAGGCAAAGCATCGCCAGCCAGTTGAGGGAGGGGATTGTCCTGCTCTGCTCTGCGCTGGTGAGGCCTCACCTTGAGTACTGTGTGCAGTTTTGGGCACCACAATATAATAAGGGTATAAAGTGATTAAAAAATGTCCAAAGGAGGGCAATGAAGATGGTGAAGAGTCTAGAGGGGGAAGCCTTGGAAGAAGAGGCTGAGGTCACTTGTTCTGCTCAGCCTGGAGAAGAGGGGACTAAGGTCTTCAACATCCTCACAAGGGGAAGTGGTGGGGAAGACACTGATCTCTTCACTCTTGTGACCAGTGACAGGACTCGAGGAAATGGCATGAAGCTGAGTCAGGGGAGGTTTAGGTTGGATATTAGGAAAAGGTTCTTCAGCCAGAGGGTAGTTGGAACTGGGGTTCCAGGCACTGGAACCCCAGGGAAGTGGTCACAGCACCAAGCCTTCTGAGTTCAAGAAGAGTTTGGACATTGCTCTCAGGCACATGGTGTGATTCTTAGGGCTGTCCTGTGCAGGGCCAAAAGTTGGGCCAGATGATGCTGGTTGGTCCTTTCCAACTCAGGATATTCTAAGAGTTTAACATTCTCAGCCTTTATAATGCTTTACTGGTGACTAGAAATATGGGTAGGGTGAAAGCTGCTGAGTGTATATCTACATATTTTCTTTTTGTGTTGCCAGCTGGGTCTGGATTTTTTTTTTAACTGTTGACTTTTTTCCCTCTGCAAGTCTGTAATGGATGACTCGTCTGGAAAATACAAGTCTGCAAGAAAAACAGTATTTGAGGAGGAAAACATATTACCTTGGCAAGTTCAAGACTCAGGCTTCTTAGATAGAATTGGCTTCATGTGTACTGTCTTAAGAACATTTTAACAGAACTGCATGTGTTTGAGAACAAAATTTCGTTTGGAACTCACTTTCAGAGCTTGAAATCAGTTACTTCTGGGAACTTGATGTAACTTAGTGTCAGAGAAAGGCCATAAGAGCTGCCTCCTAAACCTGGCAGACGTTATTGCTTCATCCTAGATGTGATTTGATGTAAGGGTAGGCTGCTCCTGGGTCCCTTCAGCTCTGCCCTTGGCCATGTGTTCTTCCTGTGATGCTGGGCTGGGGCGGTACATGGTAAGACTGCAGTACTTGCTGCGTGAAATGGCATTTATTTATAGTACCCGTTGTTTTGAAGGGAAGAAGGAAGTGTTCCTTGCCATTTTACTTGGATTTTGAGTGTGCATTCAAGCCCAAGGTGGCCTCCAAAAGGCTAATAAGAAAGATGGGAATGAAAAATTCATTCTCTGTTTGAGGTTACAGAAGCTACTGTGTCTTAGCCTGCTCCGTTCCAGGAGGGGTTTTTTACTGGTGCTTCTGTTAGTGTTTGATGGTAGGATGGTATCTTTCAAAGGAATGTTAACAGTCCCAGCAGGAATGATGATTTTGTTTAATAATGACCAGATGTAGAAACTCTTTCAGTCATGTGACATGCCAGGACTCTCACTTTTTATGCGTAAGTTTTGTAGAATTGGAGATTGTAGTACAGTTTTGCACTAGAATAAGAACATAGATAGTGCTTTTCGTGTAAACAAAAGCTGTCCCTGGAAGTTCACATTAACAATTTCTTGGAGTTAGTTAAAAACATATCTCTTTATGCTCTGTTTCCTTCTGTTTTTGTAAACTTTGTTTCTAAAAACAGTAAGATGACCTCTGGCATAATTAAAAATAATTATTAAATTACAAATAATTGATCATGGCTATTAAATTTTATAATTATTCAGAATTATAGCCTATTTAAAATCTTACTTGAAATATGCAACATCATTTTGTTCCTTGAGCAAGAACTTCAAAGTTGTTTTGATCTTTCTTCTGTTTTTGTTGCTTGTTTTATGTGTGTGGATTTATTTAGAAAGCCTCCATTTAAGGCTGCCTCCGGTTCAAAGAGCTCACTGTTACAAGGCACCTGTCTAATTAAACTAAATTTGCATTTGGAAAAAAAGAGCAGGCAAGAGTTCAGCTCATAAAGCAGACACCATTTGAACAAAGGAGAAAGAGATCCAAACAGCTGAGTCTTTAAGATAATTAATAACAGCTGGAGGAAACTTGCGTATAGAGATTTCAGATTTTAAACTCTCCAGCACCTGCAAGCCTCGCCCAGGAGCATGAAAGATTTTGCCTTCTGGAGCTGGAGAGAAGCATAGCTGGAGCTCCTTCCCGATGGACCCACACCCACTGGTAGATTTCCTGAAGCTCACATCTCTCAGGAGCCTTACAGCACATTTCTTCTGATGCTCACTCTCCCCCTTGCTTCCTCTTTTTACCTCTTCAGATTGAAATTCCCTAAAGAACCTCTGTGGACATGTCAGGAGGTTAATAACATTGTTAGAATATAGTTTATTCCATATTTTATTGAATTAAATATATGAAGTCATTTAACCTAATTTTAATTGCATTTTCTGTTAGCAGAAAAAGTCTGTGGTTGTGCTCATCTGAAAATCTGAAGGGAAGTTTTGTTTTCCTCTCTGATTGAGGTAGTTCCTAGCTCAATCCAACCAATTTTTGTCTCCCTCCCAATTTTTTTTTTGTTTGACACAATCTGTTTTCCTAAAGGTAAAAGAATCAGTTGCAGTTTTTATCTACATTCGAGGTAAAGCTGTTTACTTAAAATTAGTCCCCACGTGTACAGTGCAGTGTTCCTAGAGAAGGACTCCCGCTGTTATATGCCTGTTCCCCGTGGGGAACATGAGGGTTTCTTCAGGTAATCTTGTATAGAACAAATAGCCTGCAATACATTCTTATCCATTATTTGATAATAGAAACATAATTTTTGTCTGTGAGAGTTTTGGATAAAGAGGCCTGAAGTCTGTTTTGTTTTTTAGTAAAGGAAATCATTTATTTGTTGAGGAAGAGAAAGGAATGTCTGAATGTGATGTGTCTGCACAAGCACAGGCCCAAGGTGCATCTGTGTTCCCTCTGGCCAGGAGCAGTTGCCTGGGGAGGAGCACAGAGTTGGGCCCCCATGTGCTGAGCGCTCTTCCAAATCCATTGGTCTCAGGCTGATGGGCTCTGTGAGTCCAAGGGGTTTTTGCATTAGCTGTTAGCTGATCTTTCTTCCATGAATTTTTCTGAGCCCTATTTGAAACTAACTTCTCTTATCCATGATATCCGAGGAGAAAAAGTGGTTTTAGTTTTTAACATCATATTGCATGACTGTTTTTTTATTTGCATTTTATGTCACCTTGGCTCAGTTTGTGTGAGGAGAGGCAGTGGACAGCTATTTCCTATTTGCTTTCTCTGTGCCTCTCAAGATTTTGTAGCTCTCTGCTGTCTCTTTTCCTGGCTGAAGAGTTTTGGTATGTTCAGATGCCTCCCATATGGAAGGCATTTTGTGATTTTAATCACCCTCACTACTCTTGTTTTAACTTTTCCAGAACAGAAGAATAGCAAATGACCCCACAACATCAACAACAAAAAAACTGAACAGTTCTTCCTGATCTTCTCATAGTATACTTTTCCCAGAATTTCCAGGTTTTAATGTTAGGGAAATTACTTTTGCTGTTGGGTGTTCCCCAGTGGGAACATGGAGCAACATGTCCATGATGGAGAACAGTAAAATTAAGTTGTCAGTAATTTTGTGTTTCATAACAGTGGGCAGTTGATTTTTTTATGAGACTCCATGGAGGGTTTTGACGTATTTTGCTTCAGTTTCACTGTAGAAGATAAATGTGTCAACTTTTCTTTTGTCTTTTTACTAAGCATCCCCTCTAAGAGCAGGTTAAAAATAGGATTTAATTGTATTTTGATTGGACTTTGCTGTAAATTTATTTTTTCCATTGAAAAGGCAGTAATTAAAAGACAAAACATGCTGATTAGTGTTTGCTAATTTTTGTAATGTTTCTTTCAAGACAGTCATAAGGTTTGTCGTTGTAGCCTGTAGAGATGGTCAGTTCTCTGCATACCTGCTGGCAGAATACTGTGAGTCTAGAAATGGTGTGTCATCTTCTATTAATTAAGTGTTTATGCTTGGATGGTGATGAATAACCTAATGGTGGTAGACCACAGAGTACCAAGTGATTACTTCAGAAAAAAAGGAAAACAAATTTAATATTTATCTCTGCATGTATGTGTTACCTAAAGCATATCATTACATAACAACATTTTAGGAATAAGAAAGAGTAATAACTTGAAACAACGCAGCTGTTGAATAGCTTGTTATATTATGATAGTATTTGACAATTGTATTTCTGAAAAGGAAATGGAGGTTACATACGTGTTTATTGCTCACAACTTTCTTAATGACTGGATTTTTAGTATAAATGATGTTTTGAAGTCCACTTACAAGAAAAAATAATTCACATTTTCGCAAACTCTATACTGGAAAAAATGAAATCTGAGCTGAATAAAATATATATTCATGCCATAAACTGCAAATTAAAACATTGTTGGAGCATTCATCAGAGCTTATCTTTGCGATTCAATAAAGGGGATACTAAGAAATGGCAAAACTGGAGCACTCTCATTGACTGATGTCCTACCTAAAACTGTGAAACTGTGTATTGGCAGAAGAGCAAGACTGGTGATGCCAGGATGAGTTATTCAACTTGTAGGCAGAAATTAAGCAGCCAAGTCAAGTGTTGAAAACTTGTTCTTTACTTAGACCCCAGGAAAGTAAAAGTGAACAAAATGGAAGAACAATAAGAATCTCTTGCTAAGAATCCTAAACTGAAGGAAAAACCCAGCAAAATAAGGCAAGAGTGCAGAAATAGCAGTCAGGCTGATATAACTTAGCAGCATTTCTTTCCTTCACTCATCTTTCTGTACTAATATTTGATTTTTTCAAAAGGTGCAAGCAAAGCTAAAAGGGCAAATCAAAGATTTTCCTCAGTTTAAAGCAGTGTTTTGTTTTTTGCAGATAAAAATCATAAATAATTCCAGAAGGAAATAAGGTAATATCTTTCCTTCCTTCCTATGTGCACGAAGAAGAGTAGGAAAACACTCCTGAATACCAAAATCAGCTAGGATTGAAGACAGGAAAAAAAAATAACCCTTTTCAAACCAAAATCAAATACAGTAGCTTGAGAAAGGGTTGCTTCTGAATCTATCTTCTTAACCTATTTCCTTAGGAATAAGTTTAGCCTTTTTTTTACAAATCTTGTGTTGTACACTTCCTTTCTCTCTCACAGGGAGATTCTTGGTATGACTTGATGTTTATTTGAAAATGAGTGACAAAATGTTTGAATGTCGACTCCAGAAATGCTTCTGATTCTCTTTAAAATATTGCTTTTATTGTGTGAATAGAGTAAGTAGTTTTTATCTTTAAAGACAAAATTGGCACAATTTCAGTGGATTTTTGAACTTACAACCCCTGTACTGCATTTGCCCTACTCTACCCTGGCCTTTTCTATAGTTGTACCATCTCATGTGACCAAAATAACATGGATATTTGTGGTCAGAATAAAGTAAAATGATGGTACAGCAAGGAGTCCAAGCACTGTGTTTCCTGACACACAGTTCTTACAGATATATTGATGAAGTGCAGACTGTTTCACTGTGCATTCTCCTTCTTGCTCATGGAATCATTTAGGCTGGAAAAGACCTTTAAGGTCATCGAGTCCAGCTGTTAATTTTTAATTTTTAAATGTTCTTAGTTCTTGATCTGTGTATCCAAAATCATCTTTAAGGTTTGTAATTGTAGATCCTTATATGATAATTTGTTTAAGTAAAGATTTCTGCCAACATCAGACCAGGCATTGGTGGTGTCAGCTTGCTGACATCATGAAACCAGGCTGCTGGAGGGCCAAAAATCTGGTTTGTAGTAAGAGTAACTGGTCAGAGAATCTGCTGCACCTTCCTCTTGTGGTTTGCTTGCCTTGCTATGTACCATATAGAGACATCTGTTGGGAGCCAAACAGGAAGGCAAAAACCCAGCATAATTTATGTAAGTAGGAGCACGTGCAAATATATTTATCATTTATCCTACAAATGGATCCCTTCTCTCTCTTCTATTCTGTTGAAAGCTTTATGTGGTTAAAAATTATGTAAATTTATTTGTTTGGCTAGATTTCTCATAATAACTTAGTTCAAAATACTCCTTCTTAAATCTAACCATTTATTGACTGAAGAATTTTAGTATCTGGGAGGGGTAGCAGGCACATAAATTTGGAGTGCTTACAACTTTCAGCGATGTCCTTTAAAGCGAAGGCATAACAGCAGCTGCTGTGCAGGTGGTGAATGTTGCCAGTGGAATTTATTTATGACCAACTGCGTTCCCTTCGACACCAAATGCTCTGTCTGTCTGTCTGTCTGTCTTGAACAATTGCGGTGTTTAAAAAGGGGGAATTATGAGGAAGAGGACTTAGGAGTGGGATAAATGCAGTTTTCACTCATGATCAAGGAAGTATTTGAATTTTCTTTGTAGGTGCTGAAAAATTAGGTTTCTGGTTTTTTATCATATCATTGACAAACTACTGTTAATATACTCTTTTTCAGACATGTTAGATTTGAAGTAGATATAAATTTAAGCAGCTTTCGATGGTACAGATGCTTGAAGTTACTTTGCAAATGTATCAAGGAAGTATTTGAATTTTCTTTGTAGGTGCTGAAAAATTAGGTTTCTGGTTTTTTATCATATCATTGACAAAATACTGTTAATATACTCTTTTTCAGACATGTTAGATTTGAAGTAGATATAAATTTAAGCAGCTTTCGATGGTACAGATGCTTGAAGTTACTTTGCAAATGTATTTGGCAAGTATATATTTTTTATTTGTAAGAAGTATGAATACAAAAAATAACATCAACCTGTTTGGAGAAGGCTTTCTAAATTATTTGACAAACAGGTACACTTCAACCCTGGACTTAAGTGTATTGAAAATACTCAGTTTTGAAATGTGAGTAGTTCTTAGGTGTTTAGAAATACCAGGTACAGCCTTAGTCAGAATAGGATATAAAATATAAAATATATTTCACTTCTTTGGTTGTTTTTTTTCTAAAATGGAGCTGCAAGACAGAAGAACATCTCTTGCCTGGTGGTGTTGGGGTTTGGTGGTTTGATTTTGTTTGGGTTTTTTTTATTTAGCACATCTTAAAGCATATGGTATATATGGTATCTTAAAGCATATGTTCTGGGAATGCATCATAGGCTACTTAGGAAGATTAATTTTTTTCTCTTATTTTGTAATAGCTCTTTTCAGTACTTTGTATACTGATACAGCTTTCCATAGTCTTAGCAGCAGCTACAGATGCAGAGAAGTGCATTAAGGTTTGGGTCAGTGTCCCTGGAAGATTGTTTCTCACTCTGTATTAGTGAGATCTTTCTTACTTCAGCTAGCAGGCAGGAGCTTTTCCATAACTTGATATTCTTTGAAAAGTATTTCTTCTCAGTTGTGCTCAAGAAGATGTGTCTAACGTCTCATTTGCTCGTCAGGAGTTTTAAAAGCTTGTCAGTATCCAGTTATAAGCGTTATGTATCTTTTCCAAGCTGTGCCAGTGAGTAAGTCCAAATTCACTTGAGATCTGCTTTTGGTTTGGTCAGGTGCCTCGCTGTCCACGCCTCCCTATGGTCCTATGGGGGATATGAAAAATGGCAGTGAGGACATGAGATGCTTCACTGGTATTTCCCAAAGCATTTTTTCATCCCCTCTGGAGGACGGGGTGACCCCTTTGAGGAAGCTCTTTACCAAGTGTGGTCTCTCTTCTATTTTCAGGCCAGAGCCTCAACAGAAAGCTCCCTCTGCACCTCCACCTCCACCCCCGCCCCCACCTCCGCCCCTGCCGGAGCCCACCCCACCAGAGCCAGAGGAGGAGATTTTGGGGTCCGACGATGAGGAGCAAGAGGATCCCGCAGATTACTGTAAAGGTGTGTGCAGTTCACCCCTGTCGGTGAGGGGGAACATTGCAGTGCGAGTCTTAGTTACGGTTCTTGGGAGATTTTTAAAGAGCTGGTCTTTAATTATGGAATTTATTTATACTAGAATTAGGAACAACTACTCATTTCAGGTCCAGATGCATAATTGTCTTCAGCTGTAGTTTTTTACTTAGCCATAGCTTTATACATTTTGTAATAAATATACAAATACCCCATCCCTGTTCTCCTCCTGATGTCCTAGATAAAAGAATAGAGAAGAAAATTTTTTTGACTGATGTGAGTTGTAAGAGAAACAAAAACACCCCAACCAAGACAAACAACCCCTCTGACTCCAAAAAGTTCTAAAATGCCTTGATGCCTTTAACAACATTACTTACATTTATTTTGTAAACTGTATCTTTTTTTCCTTTTCTTTTCTTACCTGCACTATTCTGAGATGTTACGATACTTTTCCACCTGCTGTCTTTCACAGCCCTCAGCATTGTCTGAGGCTCTCAACATCTTCATTTTATCTCAATTTCCTTAATTTCTGTATTTGCTATATTAATTTTTTAAATATTGTTAAATGCATAAAAGTGTGACTGCAGTACAATAGTGTCGATACTTAAGTTTATTTTAATGTCACTGCTAAAGTTGTACGTCTGTTCTCATTAGGGTAAAATGTATACTGTACTTAAACGAAAAAACCATAAATAACAGGTCTGTCAACTCTGGGTTTTCTATTGTTGTAGATTTCAAGAATATGAATATACTTTAGAAACTAAATTAAAGTTTTATCACTTCAGATTAATGCTTTTGAAAAGCACTCTATGCACACTGACTATATCTGGTATTCTGTATTCCTCATACCAAGAAACAGTTCCTATGTCAAATATCATAAAGTCTTACTTAATCAGGAGTTTCTGTGTAAGCCTGGAGATGTACTATTTTAAGAAACCTTTCTACCAGCCTGGAATTAGTGTTTTGTATTTTCAGATTTAACAGTGGAAAGTGACTATTTAATTTTGGTGTAAAAGTTTTATTAATATATGACATTTCAAATGTGTAAGTGGCTTACAAATGCCAGTAATGAAAGCCCAAACCAGCAAACTCCAACTAACTGTTGAAGTCTGCAGCAGGGAAAAGAAAAACGTGTCACTAAAGCATGCTCAGGTGTTTTGTTTTTTGTTTTCTTCTATTATTTTTGTTAAAACACATTTACTCCTTAAGATAGCTCTCTTGGTATCTCTAACATCTTCCATCAGTGAGTTAGGATTTGCTTAAACATCTGTTTACTTGTAAAGTCTGTATTTCCTTGAGATTAAGCATTTCAAGGCCCCAACTTAATTCTTTCCTGAAATAGGGACTGTGTTTAATTTCAAACAATCCATTGTTGTCTCTGTTCCAGTATCTCTTGCAAAATGCCACCATCTGCAGAAGCTAGATCACAAAACAAAAAAAACAGTCCTAAGTTGACAGCCTGCTTATGAGTTACCTGTTTAACTAGAGCAGGTCAGGAGTGAGATCTGTATGCTTTTGAAACAAACTGCGTTACACTAAGAATACTTGCAGGCTTCCCAAAAAATTATATGCATAAAAATTCTTCTAAATTTTTCTGATCCTGAAGCTTTGAATTTTTTAAAGTATATTAAAGGTGGTCCAAGCTTTGGTTGATTTGGGATGTCGTGATTGTTATTTGTTTCTACGAGAGCAGCGCTTTTGTTGTTCCAGTGGATGATTTACCTGTTTTCTGACCCTAATTTCCTGTAAGACTGAGCAGTACATTTCCTTCTTTTAGTCTGCTGGGGTTCAGCTGACAGGAGGCTCACTATAAGGATCTGAATTGAATGGGATTGGGATGATCTGGGGCTATAGAGACTTTCTGTTTGTATATTTTATATTCAGTATAGGGAATGAGTAAGTTATTTGGTAAAGAATTCCAGGGATGGCTTTTAGTTACATTATCTCCATTATTTTTGAGAGATGTTTTATTAGTTTGAATATCTTTTTTCTGTTTTGGGTAGCCTAATCTGTATTTACAGGGTGGTAGGTAAAGATTTGGAAATTATTATTTATTTCTGGAGTGTCTCTTTTATTCCTAATTTTATCTCCAAGATGGCAGCCTTCCAGGGTTTTTGAGTGAAGCTCAGAGCATACTTCATCTCTTCTCAACCCCAGTCTGAAATTTCATAGGAGGGCAATTTTGATGAAGAGTATATAATTAATTTTTAAAATGAATTTAACATATGGCCTGTTAACTTCCTGTTGAGTATTTTTGTTACTAATTTTATTTTTAAGGGTATGTTACTGTGTGCTGGGCTTGCATCTTGACCATGTAACATGATGGTTAGTAAATAGTCATTGTAGTTTTTTTAATCAGGAGGTTGGATCTATTTGAATCAGCACCTGATGTGAAAGACAGCTTACAGCCATCTGTGTAAAACAGACTAACCTCTGTTCCCTGGGGACTTCCCCCAGGGCCTGTTTAAATCTGTGACATGACTTCTGTTTGTATCACTGAATTTATATTAAATACTTCTCAAATATTTATTTGTGTAAGGAATGGAAATATCAAAAGTCCAACTTCATAATTTTTCAAGGGGTACTTAGACAGTGAAGTTAGTTTTTCTTCTTCTATGTAAAGCCTTGAAACACTTGGCGAATTTTTTCAAGAGCCTGTTGTGTCATGGATGTAATTGGAATTTTTTGCTTCTCTGATCATCTTCCTTGCCCCCTGGAGATGTCTCCCATTCATCCCGCTCACAAAGGGAATAATTCCCTATACAAACATAGAACGAGCCAGCTACAATTACCAATACATTCAGGAGGCATTCAGGAATAATGATCTCATTTTTCTGACCCTCTTTCTTGCGTGCATGTAGCTAGCTAGCTGTGAGAGACTTTTTTTTTTCCTGTGTGTGCTGCAGTGAATAGTACAACAGGTTTGTGTTTTTTTGTTACGTTATCAGCAGTACCACTTATACATTGTATATTTTCCAATGCCTGTATTTTTTTCCCAAAAGTACGTAATTTTTCCCAGACAGTTTATTTTTCATAGGTATTTTCATGTTACTGTTTTTAGAAATACTTTCTGTATCCCGAAGAACTGAAATAATTACATTCATTACATTAAGGATGACAGCAGTTTTTAAAATGCATTTAACTGTGTTGCTACCTGATTGTCCACAACCCTGTAAGTGCATATGTCACTGATATGAGTGATCAGGGAGTACAGGAGTGTACAGGAGTGGTAACTGATTATTTCCAAAACTGCTCCTGTTGTGGCTTAGGGCAGTGGAAAGTATCTTCTGAAATATATATACTCAGAGAATATGCTGCCACTGTTGGCATCTGTCACATATGCTGGTGTATTGCTATAATTAGTTGTGACAGTGGTGTGGGGACCAAAATAACGTGGGTTTTACATATATAGTATTGTTACGCTTGCAACACATAGAGTTTACTAAAATAACATATCAAGCCTCAGTTTATTAATTTGACTTTGGTGTCTTTGATTTCCTCTGTATGGTGTTTTCTGTCTGTGATGGGAAGAAATTATCAGAAGTTTTCGATTACTTTGATGCACAAGTATGCCAAAAGCTGCCTTACAAGGCAGTTGTTCGCCTAAACAATTCTTAGAATCGTGTTTTTACCTGTATTTAAAGTCTTCATCGTTGAGTGTTATGCTAGTAAGATGTTAAAAAAGCAACTGTTTTGCTCAGTGCAAAAAAATTATTTCTGGACATTGTTTTGTATACTTGAAGGCCCACATCCTTCTGGCAGTGAAAAAGACTGAATGAATTGTGAGTGCTTTACATCTGAAGTCATTTGACTGTTAGAGAATGACTTAATAGAACTGGATATTTAGAAAAATTGTCAAGTGTTCCAGAAATAATTGTGTTGGTGAATTTTGAAATCTGTTTGCAAACCATAGAGAGGTATTAAAATTAGGTGTTAAAATTTAATTTTTTTTAATTCTGTCTGTTTGCAAAGAAAAAGTTATTATATAGAGAATAATGTTTCATACTTCCCGCTGTTTTCGTGCAATGATAAATGCAGCAAAAACTCAGTTCAGAAGAAATGATCCTGTGATGGTGAATTATGTGGAAGTCTCTTACATAAATTTTGGTATCAGGTCATCAGACTTGATTCATTTCACAAATGCAAACCTTTTCAGTAATGAAAAGGTAGAATTTCTCTATGTTGTCTTAACCTTCCACTGTATGATTTCATAATTCTGGATAGAATTTTCTGGAAAAAATTTACCAAATAGTAGAATTTTCTTTTTTTGTTTTAAAACAGTTAATAGCTGTCTTAAATAATGATTATATTTATCCAGATTGTTAAATATCTTCATCAGCTATTACTAGTAGGATGGTTAAAAAGACAAATTAAAATTCTACTTTTTCTATCAGTCTGGATTCACATATGTGTGTTTACTCAGCAGAATTTCTCTAATAATGAAACTGCAGTGGACTTGGGCTTCATATGTGGCTCATACTGTTCCTTTTTGCAAATGGACAGCATAATAGTCAACACTTACTCTCAGTAAGTCCATGTCTCCCTCCTTTCCTGGAGAGTAGAACAGGTGAGGTGTTCCAAAAGTGATTGGAACAGGTGAGGTGTTCCAAAAGTTTTTTTCTTTGGAAATAAGGAGTTCCCGCTTGGCAATGTGTGCATCCTTACTGAGGTTGGCACAGGAGGAGGTATCTTTTTAGGTTGCTAGGTGAGTTGCCCTGGCAGCTTTCATGAACACTTGCTTCCCAGTGATGGAGGAATGGGGAGTTCTTCCCCTGAGGGCAGTCCTGAGACTTAATCCTAGTCTGGATCCCTGTGTCTCAGTCCCCCTGTAATGCCTTGTACTGTTCCTGGACTAGGGCCTTCTTTTTCCTTTGCACTTTCTTATCTGCAAATGTTGGTGTCTGTACACCTAATGATTTGTGAAATGAAATGTTGTGTGTCATAGTAAGCATGCAGTTCTCATGGGTTAAGAGTATAAAGATTGTTCTCATATCAGGTTCTTCATAGATTTGTGCAGAATTCTCATGGAAAAGATGTAACTTCCTCACCTTAGTGCCAGGCTAAAGGAGCTGAGAGTGCTCTGTCCATGCTACCTGTGCACATCAGACTCATTCTGGTGCCTGGTGGGCAGGGAGGGAGTGGGGACTTGTGCTGCCCTTCTGAAATTGTTGCTTGGCTCAGACCTGCCCTGCCAAGACAAACACTTGTGATTGCTGCTTCCCTGATGAAGCAGGGTTGGAGCTGTTGGAGTCTCTGGCAGTGGGATCATGTGTGGGAACCTGGGCAGCTGCAGCCATGTTGGGTGGGTCAGCTTTGGTTGAAGCTGTGAGCAAGCCTCCAAGTGTCTGCTGTTTGCTAAGCTTGAAGTTACACTTTAACATACATAGATCAAAGCTATGTGTGGTTTAGAGTTTGTTAGACATACCCACATCTAACACAATACTTTATTTAAGCTTTATCTTTCTGTTGAATATGTAATCTTTAGAATTCTCTTGTACAGTTGTGTTAAATTTATTAATCTGCTATGGAAGCATTTGAGAGAAGTTCATAAATAAATCCTTGAGCTTCTGTTAAGGCAGAAGGTGTTATTAGCAGGAAAAAAAATATAAATATATCCAGATTTGACATCACACTTCCACAGATAAAAGGAGATAAGAGAGACATCCCTGTTTCAAATCCAAGGAATTAAGTTATAAATTCACATTGTTGTCTTAACTGGGTACCAGTTCTAACAAGATTTTCAGGGTCTTTCAAAACAAATATAGCAACTTAGATTGCATTCTGAGGTTTTCCTGATTCCAAACGGAATAGTCAATAGTGGAGGATCCTGCCAAAGGACAGCTGGGCATGACATCGTGAAGGACCAGAAAGAGACAAAGAAGTGATTCCTTGACAGCTGCTCTGAGTCTGCTGCTGGTGATGTCCTGGAGGGTTCATGGTGCAGCTTTATTATTTGTTTGCAATTTAGGCAGAATTGTGGATGTTACTGTTGGTGTATTAAGGTCTGAATAAAAATCCTGTGTGATCACTGGCTTCCCTGTGTTTGAGTGGGAGGAGGAATGCCTCTTAAGACACAAAGGAAATAAAAGGCTTCATGACACCTCCTTACACTGTCTAAAAACCTGAGCTCCAGCCTGCTCTGTCCTGTCGGCCTTTCTGTCTCATGGGACTTTGGAGGACCTGTGTAGTGGTGGAATTTAGGACTGCAGACTTTAGTAATTAAAGAGCATTTCAGACAAAGCCCATAGCTGCCTGCTCTCTCTTCCTCACTGTAAAACCCTCAGACATGAGAAAAATGTGTTGCTGCTGTGGGTCACGAGCCAAGCAGAAGAGCAGCAATAAGGTCTGCATTGTTCTTAACATTTTCTCAGGAAGTATTTTATTGCTGCTTTTATTACTAGAAAGCAAATGGGAATTAAAACAATCTCTGTTGAGATTCTGCAATCATCCAAAGTATGTTGATTGGAGAAGCTTCAAATACGATAAAGAAATAATGTAGATCTCTTCTGTACTGTCTGTGAAGTGGAAGATAAGCCTGAGGAAATACAGAACAGATGGTAATATTACCATAAATAAAAGCCATAAGAGAGAAGGTTGAATAAACTCTACAGTAGTTACAGGACATGAGTTTTTTCCCTCCAGGCAAAGCAAGGCAGAATTTTTGACATTAAAGTTTTCTTTAGATTTTCTATTTATAGTACAGGACAATTTGAGAAGGAAAATTTATGGTACAAGAATGACTTGAAAACCTGGGAATTATTGTTGTTTTCTGAATATTCTTTTTCTACTCATTTTTTCATGAAAGGAGGCTATCATCCAGTGAAAATTGGTGATCTTTTCAATGGCCGGTATCATGTTATTAGAAAGTTAGGATGGGGACACTTCTCTACAGTCTGGCTATGCTGGGATATGCAGTAAGAAAACTATTTATTTCCATACACTTTTTTTTTTTTAATATGTTACTTTATTTTGTCTGCAGTAACTTTTGTTTTACATGCATGATAAAGTTAAGTAAATGTTTGCTATCCTTTTATGCAAAGAGATGACTACAGTCGTATTTTGATTAAGGGTATAGTTTATAAAAGCTCTCAGAATAAATGTAATTCTATTTTTTTTGACAAATTAGCTTTGCTTATTGAATTCTCGTGTTTTGAACATGCGAGAATAAGCTAATGTTTTTATATCTGTTATATCTTTAATAAAAAAATATAAGATACCTTGATTAAATGTTAAAATGTGTATGCAGATTCCTCTTTTAAAGACATTAGCACCAAGACAACAAAATATTCAATAAAATAGTACTGTTAAAAGTTCTTGTTAAGTGTAATTTTGGTATTTTCTGTCAGAATACATAAGACTATGAAGTTTTCTGTTTAAAATTTCTCGAACTTCAAAGCATGTTTGTATTAGCTCAGTGTGTGTGTTAAAAATGTTTCTGTTCTTTTCAAGGGGAAAAAGGTTTGTTGCAATGAAAGTTGTAAAAAGTGCCCAGCATTATACAGAGACAGCCTTGGATGAAATAAAGTTGCTCAAATGTGTAAGTACCACTCTTGCAATACAGTGCTCAGTACCAATACTACTACTAATAATCTGACTAATTAGTATTTTAAAGTGATTTTTTTCCTAAAATGCCAGTGTTTGCATTATTGGTTTAGGTTCGTGAAAGTGACCCTAATGACCCCAACAAGGACATGGTTGTACAGCTAATCGATGACTTCAAAATTTCTGGAATGAATGGAATTCGTATCCTTTTGAAAACATGGCATCTTCATTTAAAATGGTCTGTTACCTCTGGATTTTTTTCTAGTTAGTCTTACTTTAAATATGTAAACTAGAAATGCCAAAATATAAGTAGATGCAAAGAGTAGTCCGGTGTGTAATGCACTCCCTGGAGTGAAAGTAGCCTAGCTTTTCTAAACACAATGCAAAATTAAAAAAAAAATATCACACAAATCCTGTCATGGTGTGGTAGAACTACAGATAGTTTGCTTTAAAACTAGAGTTTTAATGAAAACATTTGTGATAACTGAAGCTTACAAGAAATATTGTTTTGTTCTAGACTGGTAAAGAGAAAGTGTGAAGAAGCTGGTTTCTGTTTTCTTGTGGGAAGTGGGAGGATGTGGAGGTTCTTGTCTTGTTCATGTGATCATTTTTGGCCAGGTGTTAACCTTGTTTTGGTAAAGTTGTAAAGCTTTACCTTTGAATGATTCCTTTAAAAAAGAAGGAGGGGGAGAGGAAAGGAGAGACAAAGTAAAATATGACTGAATATTGTTGGGGAAAATTTTGGGTCTGTGAATATATTTGATTTTAGAATTGAGCTAAACTGAGTTATCCTTGCTAATTCCATATTTTAGCAGTTTATTATATTACTGTGCTTTCATTAATTGTTATAGCTGGTATTTGTGTGTATGCTTGTTGTGTTTTGGAGCCCTAATAGCAGACCTCATTGTTCATAGTGTCATACCACCAGACAGAAACAGTTCTTCCTCTAGAGAGCTTCATACTGCATTTTGGTGATGTGCCTTCAGTCTTCAGCAGATCAGATTGAGGTGGCTTTCACCAGCTCTCATCTTCTAGGAGAGGAATGTAGGTGACTTCTCAGTAAATGTGAATGCTCACTAGCAAGCATCCTTCCAGAGAAAAGTGTGCAGCAGTTTTCATCTCATTCATCTGTCTCTTGACATTAGTTATGGGGCCTTTGGGTATGTGGTGAGTGAGAATGAGAGTGTGGAGTCAGGTGTTCTCAGTTAGAGACTGGTGTTAACTCCTTTTCCCCAGTTTGATGTGTTCTGTGGTTGCATCAGTGGTCAGCTACCATGGTAGAAAGGTGCTTAAATGTAAGCGAAGTTACTATGGTCTGCTTTTTTCCCCTGAGTTTTATTATCAAATTATAAAGAATTAAAATAAACCATACAGTTGCTAGTAGTCATTTCAAACTGAATATAAATGGTGATCAAAGAAATTGCTTAACACAGCAAAGAACTCTGGGTCAGATTTCTTGATGCTGCTGTTGTGCTACCAGAAAATAGGTTTAATTTATGAGTTTAGATACTTATGAAGAAGTAATTTATAAATACCTGTATTTTGTCTAACTTCACAAAAATATAATGTGGCTAAAGTACTTCACATCTTCAGCTGACAGCTGTACAATTGAAGAGTAATTAAAGTTATTTTTAGAAATCAAAAATTTCTATTTACTGTTTTTATTGTAAAACTCTATTATGAAATAGGGAATCAGAAAATGCATTCTTAACTATATGTAGAAATAACTCTTACCCATTTATCAGAGCAGTTTCCCAGTAATGTTCTTAAATTCTTGCTAAGATTCACATGTATGTATACAACTGTATTAAAGGTGAGAACCATTTCTAAGTGTGAAGAGTAGATTTTGTTAGTGATAATATTTTGAAAGCATATCCAGACTTGTATCTTTTTGAAATATAGCACTTACATTGACAAAGCCAAAAGAGATCATGTGCTAAGGGTTCAGGTAGCTTTGTATTAGCAGATTAAAATTGGACACCTCATGTTGATTTATTCTATTACAGTTTTCATGTTGAAAACTCTGGCAGTATAGAAGTTTTATTGTGGAAGGCAAATGCCCTTGCCTTACTGAGAAGTAGATTTTCCAGACAAGTATCAGTATACAGGATGAGCTGATACTGGACTCAGATTTGAATTGCAGCTGTCTGAAGGCTGCCAATGAAAATAGGATACCAGGTGTCTTATGCATCCTGAGTTATTTGAGCAGTGGTTGGTTGCACTGATTATTTGATCAACTCATTTTTATCTTCTAGGGAAAACAATCTTTGGTGCATATTCTCTTGGGAGAGAGCAAGTAATTGATTTTAATGTTTTGTAGCTGTTTACATTTTTAAAATACCATGTCAGTGCTACATTAGTGTCATTGAGTTGAACAGGTTAAGAGAAATAGAGTAATTTAAAATTTTTTCCATGGTCTGCTGTTTCCAGCTTCCTTTGGGCAAGTCACTAAAGATCTGTTCCTTGACTATAAATTAAAACAACATATGCTTCTTAGAGGCTTAATTATTGGTTATGGATTACATTTAAAAGTTAAAGCAAGACAGAAGAGTGGTGGGTGAATCCTTTGGATGGCTAATATCACGAAATATCATGGATCTTCCAAACACGGAAAATTATCAAGAACCAGTGTAGAACAGAGCTGGGAATGTGCAGAGCCATTGGCCTGCACTGTGTATCTGCAAACAGTCATCTTTCTCCTAGGAGCTGTAATAAGTGTTTATATACAGAGGAATTCTAATAATGTGTGTTATGCTCCATTAGACTGAAAATTTTTTAGTTACCTGTATATTTTAAAAAGATGGCAGTTACGATTTTGTCATGAAATAACAGAATTCCGGAACTTGGGCACTTTGGTGTTTTCAGTAAGGTAGATTATTATGTTTGTTTGCACTGGATATTTATTAGAGCCTTAATAAAGGTTCATTTGAGTGTAGCTTTTTTTAAGTAAAGATCAGATAATCACATAATGGAACAAGAATTTGGAGAGACAAGTGACACAATAAAGAAAGAAATATTCCCACACCATCAGACATTATAATGATTGTTATAAATGTATCTCCAAAGAATATACAGCATTAATTAAATGCCATGGCACCTAAATGCTCCCAATCCAGAAGCAGCTGAAATACCTCCTGAAGTCTTTTGTGTTGGTACTAGAGCCTCATTTCATTTAGCTTAACTAGCCTTTAATCCTCACCTAAATGCTGTAGTAATGTGTGTTTGTAGATAGATAGTTACAGGTAGGATTTGAGTCAAGAAGGAACAGCTCTCAGTACTTAAGCCTGTCAGCTAGTTAATGTTATGTTTGCTCTCACTTTTGCTGCTTTGCTTCGTTTTCCCCTTTCAGACATCCCCCATACTGCTTTGAAGAGCATTCCACAAGAGGCATGTCCACTGGGGGGGTTTATTTTTGCTGGAGGACTTTTTGGACCTACTCACCTGTCAGGATGTTGGTGCTGTAGGAGGGTCCTAGGCTTGCAAGGCTAGTTTCCTAATAGTTAATGCATAGCTTTTCCCAGACTCTTGTTTGTGGACAGTCTGGCTTACAGCTAATGTTTTTGAGACCAGGATAGTAAATCAGACAACAGTCATATTTTTGCATGCCTGCTCCCAGCACTGAGCCTGCTCTGTGTCTTCTCCTCATTCCAGTTGTCTCTCCAGTACTGAGTGTGCCTTGACTTTGTCAGAGTCCTCCCAGCAAAATGTTGCAGTCTTTTTTTGGGTAGACATCACTTCTCTTTCTTGTGACCCTCGTTATTTTGTCTGCCTCTGCCATTACTCTTACATCTTACTTCTTGGTGCCCTCCTGTTTCAGTCATTCACTTCTCTGCAGCCCTTTTTCTTCTGGTTACTGGCAAGGCTTAACACTTCTGTAAGTGTGAGGAATGGCAGGAATGTGCACTGAAGAGTCTGCAGCAGCAGTGGTCTGAAGTACTGTGGGTGGATGTCCTAAATTTCATTTCTGAATGTTGCAGTGTCTTGCCTTTATGAAATCTGTGTTGCTGTAGCTTTGCAACTTGCCTGCGTGGGCTCAGTTAATAAGCCTTGCAGAGCTGATGTGCTTTGCTCATCCTTTATGAAGGCTGGGTGCTCTACTAGTGACTTCTGTTCATTGTGGGGTACAGAAACCAACACTGTTTCCTCTCCTGAATGAACAGAATTTTGTTATGTTCTAAGTAGACCTGATTGGTGTGATTGGGAAATGACTATTCAGTGTCTCCTCTAATACAGGAATTCAGGAACATGAAGCGAGATGAAGTTTAGCAGCAGTTTCGTTACAGTTCTTCACAAGGTGCTTTGACCAGTCTTTAGATCTTTTACCTTTGCTCTAATTTCAGTATAGGGAATGTGGATTTTAAAACTCGAGTCATCTTTATGTGTGTCAGTAGGTACTTGAGAAGAATGTAAATGATAAACTGACAAGGTAAGTCTCATTTTGACACAAGTTAAGACAATGACTCAAGATCATTGCCAAGACTCTAGTTAATAAAGCTTAGAGAAGTTAGGTGAGGTTTCTCCACTAACAGTGTAGTTCCATATGAATGGTCTCTGAGATAGTTCAGCTTAATTAATTGAGATTTTCCTGCAGTATACATCAATTAATTAATTTTCTGTTATTTGTATTACATTATTCTTTGCAAGGTTATACTATTGTATAGTTAAGATTTTAGCATCCTTTCTGATTTCCAGGGACATTAAGGTCATTCCCAGTTCATGCCTGAGGATTAATTCTGTATAGTCAAACTGTATAACTTCTTGTCAGAGTGTTGTGGTTGGTTAAAATTAAAATTAACTTTAATGTCTGAAGAGTTTCTCAATAGAAAGATAATCTACCCAGGTATGTAAGTGTAGAATCGCTTAACTTAGTAAGCCTTTGAACCACAGATTACAGGAAGTTCCTGCACCTTGTTTTTTTCCTAATAATCTTCCCTAACTGGCCTACTGTTGGCCTCTGTCAGTGGCCAGTAGTAAATGCTGGGTCACATTAAATGTTTTGGCGTTGTAGGTTGTAAGAGACCCATTCTCTTACTACTCTGGAATTTGTTGTCAAGTGGTTCTTAATTGAGCCTAATAGGGATTTTTAGTATGGTTCATTTTCTAAAACGCTGTTGCTGTGCGCTTTCGTTATTAAAACCTCCTATGCAGATAATTTAAAATTTATTAGAAACTAGAGATAATAGGCCGAATCAGTACTTTTAAGTGTTTCAAAGAGAACAAAAATTAATTAGTTACTTTTTACAGTTACTTATTTAATTGTTCATCCTGGTGCTGTTGTTAACATGTAGAAATAATGGATAAGATTTGTGTAATTAAAATGTTTTACTTTAATTTGTTCTGCAGTTGGGCACTGGTTTTGTATGTGTTTATATATAATTGAAATGAGGTACTGAAGCATATACCATGTTCTGCTCACTTTGGGGGGAACTGCTTTCCCTCTAAACCGGGTGATGATTGCTTTAGCCAGTACGCAAGCAAATGTCTGTGTTGATCTCATCAACAAGTTTATTTGGAAATTATCCTTAATTAAATCCCAGATGTCTGTATGGTCTTTGAAGTACTTGGACATCATCTTCTAAAATGGATAATCAAGTCCAACTATCAAGGCCTTCCTATCCGTTGTGTAAAAAGTATAATTCGACAGGTAAGATTTGTTAATAATCAGGTTTATTTAATAATTAGGTTTACTTCTGTAATTTAATTAGGTTTTGCCACCATTGTTAATAATTTGAAGGTTAGAATTATGATATTTGAACTGAACTCTTACCACTTAATATCTAAGATAAGATAATTTTATGGGTATTCTCAGGAGTTTGCAAGAGCATCTTTCTGGGTAGCCTGCACTTCCACATGCTGGTGGGTTTTCGGGGAGTTGTGTTGTGTTTTTTTAATCAAGGTTTTCCACAGATAAAGGAGTTTCCTGAGCCACTTTAGAAAATAAAAAGTTGAAGCAATGAGTCTTTCTTCATGGATGTAAGGATATTCCTGTTAAATTGCAGTTTTGGTTGATGTCATGCTTTTTAAATATATCATCAGAACTGTGGGAAATAATACATTATGATGATGAGAATGATGATGAAGAACAAAAATTGTCTCTTTCTGAAAAACAGATTATAAATGAAAAAAACCTGTTCTTTGAAAAATTACTGTCTGTCTGTGTTTAAGTTTTCATAGAGTCAGAGTTTTAAAAAGGTGAAACGCTTCAGAACATTTCACTAGGAAGTGTTCTTTCAAAATATGTTCTTTTGCTATGCTATGAAAATCAAGTTGCTGAGAGATGATTGTAAGGAGAAATAGTGTTTCAGCAAGGAAAAAGCATATGTCATAGAGTCATCTAGGTTGGAAAAGACTTGAAGATCATCGATTCCAACTGTTAACCCAGCACTGCCAAGTCCCCAAAGGCCACATCTACACATCTTTTAAATACCTCCAAGAATTGCTGGGCAGCCTGTTCCAATGCTTGACAACCCTTTCAGTGAAGAAATTTTTCCTGATATCTAATTTGAACTTCCTCTTGCTCAAATCAAGGACATTTTCTCTAGTCTTATTGCTTGTTACCTGGGAGAAGAGACTGACCCTCACCTAGATGCAACCTCCTTTCAAGGAGTTACAGAGAGCAATAAAGTCCCCCCTTAGCCTCCTTTTTTTACAGTTTTCACCTCCTTCAACTGCTCTTCATCACACTTGTGCTCCAAACCTTTCATTAACTCCACTGCCCTTCTCTGGACACGCTTCAGCACTTCAGTGCCTTTCTTGTAGTGAGGGGCCCAGAACTGGATCCAGGAGTTCAGGTGTGGTCTCACCAGTGCCAAGTACAGAGGGACAATCACTGCTCTGGTCCAGCTGGTCACACTACTGCTGATACAGGCCAGGATGCCACTGGCCATCTTGGACACGCTGCTGGCTCATGTTCAGCCGTCTGTCGACCAGCATCCCCAGGTCCTTTCCCTCTGGGCAGCTTTCCAGCCACTCTGCCCCCAGCCTGTAGCACTGCAGGAGGTGGTTGTGACTGAAGTGCAGGACCCAGCACTTGGCCTTGTTGAACCTCACTCAACTGGCCTCGGCCCATTGATCCAGCCTGTCCAGATCCTTCTGCAGAGCCTTCCTGCCCTCCAGCAGATCAGCATGCTCTCCCAGCTTGGTGTCATCTGCGGTCTGACTGAGGGTGCACTCAATCCCCTCATACAGGTCATTGATGAAGATATTAAACAGGACCATCCCAACACACAACCCTGGGAAACACCACTGGTGACCAGCCATCAGCTGGTCCATCACCACCACCACTCTGTGGGCCCATCCATCCATCCAGGGTTTTACCCAGGAAACAGTGCACCCCTCCAAGCCAATGAACCTGGTACCCTTTGGTGAATCCCATCTGGCCTCATAGACCTGTGTGTGTCTAAGGGGTGTAGCAGGTCACTGACCATTTCACCTTGGATTACAGGGGCTTTGTTCTGCTCCCTGTCCCTGTGTCCCAGCTGGGGGGGGCTGGGTCCCCAGAGAACAACTGATCCGACTATTGAAGGACAAGGGGAAGAAAGCATGAAGTACCTCAGCCTTTTCCTCATCCGATGTCACTGTGTTTTCTCCCTGCATCCCAGAAAGGATGGAGATTCTCCTTAGCCCTCCTTTGTGAGCTTAAATGCTTAAATCTGCTGTAGGATGGGCCAGGGTCAGAGAGGAGTCCAAAAAGGGTGACATCCTGGTATGTATCCCCTACAGGCCGCCAATTTCAGAAGTGGATGATAAGCATCTTCAGACAACTGGAATAAACTAGTTCTTTTGGGCTACTTTTAACCACCCTGATGTCTGTTCTGTGGGGTACATGCACTCAAGGAAGTTTCTGGAGTGCGTAGAGGACAACTTTGTAGCATGGGGTGAGCTGCGTATCAGCAGGGAAACAAGCTGGAGATGCATCTTGCTGGACTGGTTATGAATAAGAACAAACAAGTTGAAAATGTGAAGACTGGATGCCAAGCTTGGCGTGAGGGGTTGTGGCAGACAAGCTGAATGTGAGTCAGTGGTGGGCTCCTGTGATGGCCAGAGCTAACCATGTAGTAGGCCAAATTAGCAGGATTGTAGGCGGCAGAATAAGGAATCTGTTTCAGTTCTTTAGGACTCAGTACAGTTTTGGGTTCAAAGTGTAAGACATTGGCCTAATGAAGTGAGTTTATTGAAAGGCAACGAAGAGGGCGAGCAGCATATGATGAATGAAAGGTGTTGGGAGAACTGGTTTGGTTGGTTTTAAGAAGAAAAGGCTGATAAAGGGGGAAGCTTTTCATCTCTTCAGCACAGATAGAGAAAATGGAGCCAGACTTCTCTTGTCAATACACAGAGATAAGACAAGAAGCAGTGTTTATGAGTTACAAAAAGAGAAATTCTGATTACATAGTAGGAAGAAATTCTTTGTAGTGAGGGTAGTCAGGCATTAGAACAGGCTGTCTACAATGTTATGCTGTCTGCATTTTGGGAGGTACTTGGAAATGAACTGGATAAAGACTGAGCAAGCTGGTCTGATTTTGAGGTTAAATACAATTTTGAAGCTGTATGGCTTAAATGGTGAGGGTTTGAATCACACAGTCTTCCAACTTGAATTGCTCTGTGAATGTAAGAAAAGGTAAAAGTTACAAGTAATTCAATCACTTCATACCTGAGAAAAGAGGAACAGCTTACTCCTGGGAGATTAAAAAGCTTCAATTTTTGTGAGACTGGAATTAACAGTTTGGACTAGTGAGAGTGGCATTGTCTGGTAAGACTTCCAGGTCAGTAAGGATAATCTAGATACTTATTCTTTCTTCTACTTGGACAAAATGTGTGCCGTGCACGTTCTGAAAACTGATTTATGAAAGTTGAATATGAAACAATTCAGTTATTGCACTGGTGTTACTGTGCCTCAAACAATTTTGTTTCAGGAAGTTCTATAATTCTATGGTACAATGGAAAATTATGTTTTTACACTGTGATCTGGAAATATCTTTTTTCCAATTTTTGAGTACTTTTGAGCATTGGGATAAAACTAGCTTTATTTTAAAATGCAGGTAAGAGTTGAGTTTCTTAATAAGAAATTTAATTGCAGTTTCAAGCAGGTTTTTTAAAAATGCTTTTGTAATTAGGTACTTCAAGGTCTAGATTACCTCCACAGCAAGTGCAAGATCATTCATACGGATATAAAGCCAGAAAATATTTTGATGTGCGTGGATGATGCCTACGTGCGTAGAATGGCTGCTGAGGCTACAGAGTGGCAGAAAGCTGGTGCTCCTCCCCCCTCTGGCTCAGCAGGTAAGACAGTGTATTTAAATGGAGTGTGGTAAAGTTCCATCAGTATATTACTGCTAACAGTATTTTCTTCAGTGAAAAATCAACATTTTTAAGTAATGGCGTGAGAAAAATGAATGTCTGGTTAATTCTTTTTCCTGCTCTGGAAACCATCAGAGAAATACTTTCTTCCTGGTTTTGCACATTCAAGTTCTCTGGGTCCCCAGATACAGAAAAAGATTTATTGGTATAAACTTACTCTCATCCCACCCCACACGCTTTAATGCCTGGATTTTAGTCATACTGGAAGCTTGCATCTCTAATATTGACAATAATTAATAATCTTATCTAAATTATGTCTAATTCCATTACAAGTTCATCAGTGTCCTTGTTGAAATTATCTGCCTTCTTGTCAGTTATAACTGATTCTCAAGAGGCAATAAAAAATTTTAGATTTGTAGTTTTTCACCCTTGAAAATGGAATGTATTGTACCTAACCGAACTCGAGATACACCCTTCTTCCTAGGGGTGTAAAACGTTCCATGCTGAACTTGCCAAGAGTTTGGGTAGGAACTGTACATTATGTTTAGCTAGGAGAAACCAAGGTGAAGAGGTTCACAGCAATCAGTGAAGATTAACACGGAGGAAATGTGGCTTTTCTGGTGATCTTTGGTACTATGGTTGCTATTAATTTGCCAGTTGAGCACATCAGTTTTAGGCAGTGGAGAAATTTATTACCTATATAATATTGTCAGAAAATATATCACAGATTAAAATCTCTGAGTTATAATAAAAATGCCTGCTGTATCAGGGACAAATACAGTGGTCAGAATGTGTTTCACGGCATTATACATTTTTAGATGTAAAAATCTTATAACTTGTGAGTACATTGTATTGAATGTTACATAATGTGTAATCACATAGCTAAAGATTATGTGTTATTTGTGTGGGAAGTAGCTTGATTTTGTTCATGCAGCCTTTATATTTCTTGCTGACATTAAAATAAATAGTACTTTAAGGAATATACTGATGGGGTTCTTACCACACTTTGTTCTTATAAAATTGTAATTAAATATATGGCTTTCCACACAGGAGCTGAAGATGTGTTTTCTTGACAGCATTTCCAAGAAGAGGTTCTGCATAATTTCTCTTTTTATAGCAGTGATAGTGCTCAGGTTTAAGAATATTTTTGAAAACCTTGCCCTTTCAGGGGCACACAAGCAGGTTTTTCCCTGAACTTACTCAGGATCTGAACCTATAAAATAACTCTGTCTCTGTGTTTTATTTTGCGTTTGTTAATTGCCATATGCCTGTTGCCTGAAGAAGTTCATGAGAGGTTCTTCTGCCCTGTTTACTTCCTCTTTCTCACTTCCACTTTGATTCTGTCTCCCATATTAGGTTATTTCTACTGGTTTTGGTTATTGGTGGGAGGGTTTATGTGGCTTGCATTGCTGTTTTCACAGTCAGTATTGTAATCTCATCAGACCTAGTCACTGATAGGATCCTTCTCAGAGGTGCTTAGGAAGAGGCCCTGCTGGAGGTGCTTTTTCTGTGACATTGTACTTTTTGCCTTAGGCACTTCTTCTTGCCTCCAGCCCTAGCAGTCAAACTGCCATGTTTCAGAATAAAGGAAACATGAATATTTGGCTTTTCTGTTGAATACACCACAGTTGTATCTTTGCTGATATTCCCTGAACTGTTTAAATGTGTCTATACCTGCTCAGTCAGCTGACTACATACATTTAATCTGTGACAACTCTGCAGTCATTTGATGTTTTCTGTCCATTCTTTACAGATTCAGACTTTCCTTTCTGACTTTCATAAACTCTCCACCAACCACAACACATTAAACACAAATTGCTGCCAGCTCCTTCCAGTTCCAGGTGCTCTAGTGGAGACATCAAATGCTTTCAGGCAACACTTGTAAAGAGTAAAAAATCTAACTAACAAAAAAATCACTGCCTTACTTAGTTAAGAATATTTTTACATGATTTCTACTACTTTTTGCTTTCATTAAAGAGTTGTTTTTGTAAAAATATATCTTTATTTTATTTATATTTTTTTTCTTTTTAGTGAGTACAGCTCCACAACAAAAGCCTGTAAGTATTGTTATATAATTCACATTAACTATCTTATTTTCTGTGTGTCTGCGGGTATTAATAGCTCTTAGACTGTTAGTAGTCTCTACCTTTTTTAAAGGCTGCCTTTGAATAAAGCTTTTATCTTTCAAAGAACATTTTTCTTTTCATGTCTTTGGCCTTACCAGTTTTAAGCACAGTATTTCTCTGATGGAAACTCTCACAGACATGCAGTTCTATAGCTGTGTCAAAGGAAGTTAAGCATTGCTGTTTTCATCTCTTGAGGAATAATCCATTCGTTCAAATCCTGACAAAAATGGGTGCATGCACTAAATATTATGCATTACAGATAGCTTCAGGGCATCAAGGCCTTAATCATCAGGGCCTTAAAAGAGAGGGAGTTTTATGAGGTTTGAAAGATCTTTTTGCCATATGCATATAGCAAATAACTAATGGTAATACAGCTGTTTAGAAATATTTATGGTCAAACCTGCTTTCTGTGTATACAGAACATACATAATTTCAGTGGACATACAACATGGATGAAAATTAACAGAACCGTCAAATTAATTGTCTTGTTTTGACTATCCCATGGCTTCTTTTGAAGATAACAGGATCTACAGATAAATCTTTGAGGAAATAATTATATGAGCATTTCTTGCTGTGATATCTTAACAGTGAATGAAAACTGGATAGATCTCATTTGTCAAATAGTAAAAATAGAAGTCACAATTAAGTTAAAATGTAAGAAAGTGTTTCAGTTCTAGCTCAGATGTGCTAATTTTTCATTTCCTTGTTGTTGTACCTGAGTTTTTCAATCCTTATGTTATATAAAATGTGAAACTTCAGAATGGCCATCTGTTGTTTGTGACTCATATGTTTGGGGCCAGAAGGGAATAATAAAAATGCTTTCCTTTCACAGGGAAATAGCTGAACAACACAGGATTTGTTTAAAATTTTTCACTGTTTTCAGTCTCTTTAGCTTTCATGTGCCTTTTTTCTCAGCATTCTTTTGCTGGTCATTACCTACATTGTACAGAGAGAGAAGTTATGTATTAAATTTATATGCAAGTAACTAATATGATGGCAGATTATCTTCCACATACAGTATCGTATCTTAATCTAGATCAACATTTAAGATTATTATGCCTATTTGAGGTTATAGGATCATAGGAATTTTACTATGGCATCTTAGATGTATTTTGCTCATGTAGCTAATAAACAACCATGTAAAAACATGATTAATTATGTAAAATTTTGGTGGCTTTTTGCCTCATATAACCCTAATCATTCCTGATTTGAAGTAAAATGGAAAAAGTGGTATAATTACTAAATTAATTGTCATCTAGTATTTTCAAAAAAAAAAATCATGCTGCAGTAATCATACTGCAAGTGAGTTTGGTTTGAGATGCCTTGAGAATAATTGATAAGATTTTTTTTTTATTAATATTTAAGGTTGGAAAAATATCCAAAAACAAAAAGAAAAAGCTGAAGAAAAAACAGAAGAGACAAGCTGAGCTGCTAGAAAAACGCCTGCAGGAAATAGAAGAACTAGAGCGGGAAGCGGAAAGGAAAAAAATTGAAGAAAATGTAACCTCAGCTGTACCATCAAATGAACAAGAAGATGAGTACCACCCAGAGGTGAAACTAAAAACAGCTGATATAGAAGAGGTAGTCGATGAAGAACCTGGAAATGATGATGGTTAGTATTACCTGCTTTTATTGACCCTGAGTTTTACTGTTTCAGGCTGGAAAGTAGTTGTGCAGTGTTGCATCTGGTGCTAAGAACAAAATTTTCAAACTGTCTTAGATCATTGTTTAATTTTCTCCTGTAGGTAAAATTGTAACTACAAAGCCTAAAAAGATAAAGAAAAATCAGATTTTCTGTAGAAGTGAAGAAAACCATCAATAGCAGTCTGTAGCTATCAAATACCACAAAAGAACACGTAGAAAATTTGACAGAACAGTCAGTTGTCATACCCCATTGAATGGAATAACTGCATATCCTGGTGAGGGAGAAGAAAAATAGGACGCATTGTGTTCTATAACATTAATGTAGTAGTTGGAATCATTGTTGCTTTCCCCTTTTCTTCTTGCATTGTTTATTTGAATGATCTACGAGGTAGTAATGATTGCAGCTTCTTAACTAACATTTTTGAGATGTCTTGTTAAAACTCCTATTTAGTCATGGTGAGCTGGACCATAATTGTTACAGTCCAACTCCATTCTGGCTTCCCTCATTTTTTTGTCAGCTCTTCAGTCCTGATGAAGATTTAACTACTGAGGTTGTAGTTCAGTTTGGTCTCGTTTTGTTCTTCTCTTACTGAGAATTTTCCTACTTCTCTGATGAATCCATGATTGACACAAGTTGAGTTGTAGATTTATAGAGCTTGCTTTCAAGGTCTCATACATTTCCCTTCATAACGTTATTCTTTTCTGAATTGTTTCCTCCTGAGCGACTTTCCATTCTCAATTTTTCCAACAGCTTTATTAGTTCTTTCTTTTGTCTTTAATTTAGATTTTAAGGTCTTTGTGTGTTTCACTGATATTCAGTGTTTCTTTGTATGATATGTCATAAGTCAAGTAGTTACTGAAGAGTTAAAAATGGTGAATGCCTGATTTCAATCTGGTTTATTGATGTATGATCTAATGTGTTGCTCACTGAAATTTTTCAGGTGAAGCAGAAGATCAGGATGAAAAAGAAGACACAGAGAAGGAAAACACTGAAAAGGATGACGACGTTGAGCAGGATCTTGTCAACACTGACTCTACAGACCCTAAGTGGATAGAATCCCCCAAAACAAATGGCCATATTGTGAACGGCCCATTCCTATTGGAACAACAGATTGAAGATGAAGATGAGGAAGAGGAAGAATGTCCAAATCCAGAGGAGTATAATCTTGATGAGCCAAATGCAAAAAGTGATTACTCTTACAGCAGCTCCTACGAACAGTTTAATGGTGAATTGCCAAATGGACGTCATAAAATACCAGAATCACAGTTCTCTGAATTTTCAGCTTCAGTGTTCTCTGGGGCTCTAGAGTCTGTAGCTTGTGGTTCTGCTGTTTCTGAAGGATCAACTGTAACAGAAAGAGAGGAGAGCAGCCCATCTCATGACAGGAGCAGAACAGTTTCAGCTTCAAGCACGGGGGATTTGCCAAAAAGTAAGTGTTTCTCCAGGTGACTTCTATCTAGTAGCATGAGTATGTTACATTACATTAAACAGTCAGATAAGTGGAATACAAAGACAGTGGTTAGGTTAAGAAAAAACTGTTAAAGTAAACTGGATGATTTTTCTTGCAGAACTGTGATTTATGGTTTTTCTCTCCTCTAGAACTTGTTTTTAAATGTAGATAGATTATTATAGATAAAATATTTGCATTGACAAGTCAGTCTATACAGGAAAGAGAGAACGAAATTGATAGTTGCCAGTAAGCATCATTCCCATAGTTTAAAGGTAGCAGGTGACATAAGATCATGTAACCTGACTTGCTTTTATAACAAGTCAGTAATATACCGTCTGTTAAGCCCAGTAACCCTTATGTTTGGCTTAAAACATATTTTTCAAAGAAATACCTGCTTTTGATTTGGACAGATGAAATTATAAACAATCTAGTGTGGCTGAAGTGTGTTCCACTGCTTGGTACTCTGACTTGTTTCAGAAGAGTTGTAGCAAGTTTGAATTTGTCTGGCTGCAGCTTCTATCTGTTACTTCTTGTCAGATCTTTTCTCAGTCATATTGAAAAATTCTGTAATATGCTGTGTTTTCATTCATTAGTGGTTCTTTCTGTGTCAAATAGTTCCTCTCTTAACCTTTTAAAACTCATCAGGGCATGTTGCCAACCATCAACTCACTATGACTTTTCTGTATTCAGCCTCTGTTTGGACATCTAAATTCTGGCCATCAGAACTGCTCCGATCCAAAACTTTTGCCTGTAAATCCTGTTTATTTGAAGACATGGAAGGTGAAATCTCTGTGTCATTTTAAAGAGCTGGATTTTTGCCATTGAATTAAATAGCTTCAGGGTATTACACATAGGTCTTATTTATAGCGCCCGTGGCTAAATCATAAATGTATGGGTTTCAACTTTAATAAAGAAAATATTGAGAGACTAAATCTGTAAGCGGATAGAAGAAAATGAGAGAGCTTAGGGAGAAGATCACCAAGCCTGCCATTAGCATTGTCACAGATGAAGTTACTAAGTTTAAATAGAACCGTGTTGAAAAATGCAGCCAAGTGTATTTCTTGGTTTAAGACTTTATGAGAGCAGTTCACACAGTTTATTACAGAGTCAGACAGATAAGGTAAGAAATGTGAAATAAAATACAACTGAACAGAGCTGTATTTCTGGAAGATGCTAAGATCCTGGAAAATGAGGCTTCCAGTCCATCTCCTTACACTCTGAAGTCCCTGGAACAATATACAGGAGATTCCTGAATGCCTGGTAGTTTCTTCATTTGTTCTGCTAGCTGTATATAGGCAGAAAGACTCTACTGCTGTTTTCCTGGGGTGATGTGTAAAATCCTCATACCTCCAGGGAGTAAAGCCAGTTT
This sequence comes from Lepidothrix coronata, assembly GCF_001604755.1. Classification (NCBI taxonomy): domain Eukaryota; kingdom Metazoa; phylum Chordata; class Aves; order Passeriformes; family Pipridae; genus Lepidothrix; species Lepidothrix coronata. The sequence continues at coordinate 5,265,473 of NW_016690212.1, forward strand.
TGTCATCATGGAAGCAGCTTATCTCCATAGCTGGAGAAACAAACCTACTTTATTCTTCCTTGATGTTATCTCACCAGTTCACACACCTTTCATGCAAAGAAAGAGTAAAGACAGTAAATTCAGTGATAGCTCACTTCTACAGAAAGAGGAAAAGCTGAATGTTATGAATATTAGTGATACCAATAATAATAAACAGTAATAAAGCATATGAAGGTATTTAGAAAGAAGCAGCATACAAGAGTTGCAGGCTATTCAGTATTTTTAAATGGTGCTACTTTTTCACATTTAGTGCCCTTTTCTTGTACTGAAGTAGACTTAATTAATGTCTAGGCATTGCTATACATTAGTAAGTGACATGGTCTCATTTTTTTGGGGTACTTGTCTCATTCGGTGCACAGACCAAGTTATGTTCAGTGGGTGAGCAGTTTTTATCTTTTTAAAGTTTTCACTGCATGGCCAAATGCCCTGAAGATAGATCTGTAATTTCCTCATTACTCTCCTCCTCCTTCCAGTGTTTGAATGTTTACTAAGTAAGTACACTATCATGCTGAGACTGTGAGAATTAAGGTGATATTTCTTAGGTTTTACAGAATTAGGACACAGAAGTGCTCACTTATTTTGTGCTTAGTTTAAGCTTCTTTGAATACTTTTTTGCAAATACTTACTAAAAGGTATATTCCTTCTGACTTCACTTTCAGTTGTGAATGATCTGTTTGTCAAATTCAGGATCCAAGAATTCATCTCTCAGAAGATACAGGACATAAACATCATATGTTCCTAAGAAAAACACAAAAGTATAGGCACTTGCCTATTGCCTGCTCTGTTAGAAGAAAGTTGAAGAAAGCTGTTTTCTAATGCCATATTCAGATGTTCTACTCATGAGGCTTTTTTCCCCCCTTTCCACGTTATTTACTGCAGTCCTTCACCTTCAACAAGATGTGTGGGAAGGATTTATTTAGCACTGTCTTTATTATTTTTTCTTTTTTTTTTTTGCAAAGACTACTGAACTGAGAAAGGTCCTGTTATTTCTTGACTAATGCATGTGATTGTGTTAAAAAAAATTAGACTGCACTATGCAGCATTCTTGTAAGGGAAGACTTTAATATTAAGCTCACTGGTCTTACAAGTTCCTTTTCAGTATTTTACTTCTGTGCCCTATGCTGGTGCTTTTTATAAACTCGAGTCTGGGACTCCATTCCAGCTTTTTTAGAGGACTGTTTGTTGAGGTCATTACCCCTTCTGTCTTCTGCAATGTAGTCCTGTATTTTCATTCCTTCTCTCCCCCAGGGGACCCTGCCACTTTCTTTTCTGGTTGGCCAGTATTCAGTGCTCTGATGACCAGTTCAGGCTTCCTGTGCCAGCAGTTGAAGATCCTCACCTGATTTCAGTCACTCCTGACTCCCCATTAGGACATCCAGTGGTTTTTCTCATTGTCTTGTGTATTTTCCTTGTCGAATTCTTACACCAATTTAACAGATCATTAGAATCACAAGTGCTTTTTGGATCTAGTACCTCTTTCTTATCTTACCATTGATTTCCAATTGAGTCTTTGTAGCTCAGGGACAAGGAAACTGAGATCAGCTCTCTGCTGCTCTGTGGTTTGTGATACCTGGTTCTGTCTTCCACAGTCAAGTCATCTGCTTTCTTTCCAATGCAGTTTAGGAACTAGCAGGTGGTGTGTCAAAACAAAGAGAAGCAGCACCTCCACTGATCTGTGTAGAGGTTGTCAGTGTCCCAGGAGCCAAGATTAATTCTATTGAAGTTCTGCCTTTTCAGTCTGGATCATACTCAATGCAGATAGAACCTTCAGAGAACTTTGATTCACTGCTGAGTTAATTGTGAAAAGGGTGACAGTCCCCAGGCTCTCAAATCAGCCAGGTTTTGGTGGGTCTTTTCCCCATGAGGCAGATTAAAAAAAAAAAAAGAAAAAATCGAGCCAAATTTTATTTACCTTAGCCAGGCATGGAAGTGCAGGGTTTATTTTCTTAACCAAACTGTTCCAAGAACATATCTTTTCATGTGGAGTTCTTGGAGTCTGAGTTTTAACATTTTCCGTCTGAATTCTGTCTGAATATGCACTGGTTTTGCTTAGAAGCTACTCTGGATATTCTAATAATAGTTGTTTGGCAGTTAAAGAATGCAAAAAATGTGCACTTGAAGTGTATAAGGATGTTTAGAAATCAAGGTAAGAAATCCTATTTATTTTGCTTTAATTTCTTGGAACATTCAGCAAATTATTTTGATGTCTCAGTGTATGAGAACACTGGATGAAATGTCAAGGCAAAACTGCTTAGAGATAATGAACTGTACACTCAAAATATTAACTATTCTGCATTTTGCTTGTGTTAGCAAAAACTCGTGCTGCTGACTTACTGGTGAATCCACTGGACCCAAGAAATGCAGATAAAATTAGAGTTAAAATTGCTGACCTGGGAAATGCCTGCTGGGTGGTAAGTGTAACTACATCCCTTTTGCTGTTCCCTGTTTAGAACAGCTCTTTTTGTTGTCCTTTTTTTCCATTAATGTGGTTCTTTCTGTTTTAGCACAAACACTTCACAGAAGACATCCAGACAAGACAATATAGATCCATAGAGGTTTTAATAGGAGCAGGTTACAGTACACCTGCTGATATCTGGAGTACAGCATGTATGGTAAGAACAATGCAATGTGTATTTTACGAGAGTAAACCTCCTAAAAACTGGTTTATTTAGTGAGGAAATCTGATGGGGATGCTTTTGACATTTTGACACAAATACATTTTCATGAATTATGTTGTATCAGGTAGCTACTGATGATTTCTTCCCTTTATCTCAATTTCTCAAGCCTTCTTAATCAAAAGGAAGTATTTTGGAGAACATTTCTAATTTCCGTGTGATGCATTTTAAACTGGTAGTCAAAAACATGCAAGTTTAGAGGGAAATATATGTGTATTTTAAATGACAAAATGTAACTGAAATAGTACAACTGCATATTTCCTTCCAGTCTTAGAATCTGTGCTACTGTTTGCTGTGTTTACATTCTTTTCTCTTGTGTAAAGTAGCAAAACAGTGAAATACTTTAAATTCTTGCCAAGTGTAGTGAAAACATGGATCAGATCAGGCTTGCGAGTCACAGCTTCAAATTCTAAACTTTGAAGAGAAGGAATTTAGTTTATTAGTGTAAAATATGTGGTAACATTCTGTAGAATTAGTTTTAATATGGGAACTGAAATGACAGATTTTTAAAAATCTTTAGAGGGCAGAAAAAGTGAAAACTTAATCTTGCAGCTTTTTGAAACACTCTTGTTTGTAGTATCTCTTTGAGGACAAACAAGCTACGTGCATCTTCTCGTTAAAGCTAGTGTGTATTTCCAAAAAAATGCATTAAAAATACCTTTGTCTATTTTAAAAGTGAAAACTTAATCAGATCTTTATATTTTACAAATACGTGTCTGAAAAGAGTAAGAGTGTGAGGAGGAGGAGAAGGCTCAAATACTAGACACAGTTTGCAGGCGTGGGTGATGAGAAGAATTGCACAGCTCAGAGAGAGAGAGGAGGAGGAGGATTGAAAGGAACATAAAATCCTACATATTATAAACTCAGCAGGCCATGTGTTGGAAGTAACTAACCCGTAAGTGAAATTAAAGTATGTTTTCTCTGGACTTGAATACTAGCTTTTGCTCTAGTATACAGAAAAAAAGATCCATTTCCAAATTTACTCTTCCATTTGGGGACAAAATGTACAAGTTTTCTATTACATTGAAAACAAAGCATAGAAAATATTCCACAGTTTTTTTCCTTTATGATTCTTCTCTTAACTAACTACCAAATCATTATAGAGTCTTCCTATTACCTGATATTTTGTAAACCTCAGTTAACTTGATACCTTTTATGGTATTATACCCTATATTCATGTTTCTTTAGGATTGTACCTGCCCTTGCTAATTTTATGTACAGTCTTGTAGCTAAAGACATATAAAGAAGGCTGAAATATGTCTAGGATTGTGTCTAAAGGTAGTGGGTACTTAATAGCAATGTCGTACCTGAGGAATAAAATATTCTTAAAATACCTGGGATTGCCCAGCCTCTTACACTTTCTCTTCCATGTTATATAAGCATTACTGCTTTCTTCAAACTCAGGGAAAAAAGCCTAAAGCATCATTGCCCCTGGAGGTATCTTAAGTCAGATTCACAATTACATATGAAATATTTTAATCAGGAAATTACCTATTTCTGTTTTTGTGTTATGTAGGTTTTAGAGATAGCAGAGCATTTGAGACAGAAGTGCTTTAATTCTGTCTTCTACCATAGACTTTGGGTTTTTTCCCCTTAAAAAATGCAGTAGAAATTTTATACACTTAAAGCACTGACAGAGTTGTTGAATTCAGTTGTCATCATTGTATAGTTGTGTGAAAAACAGAGAGCAGGCTCTCAAGCTCACCCAAAAAATTCATCATTAGAAACCTCCCAGAATCTGCTTTCCTTCCTGTGTGGCTGAGAAAATGGGTCAGAGCACTGTGAACACTGATCCTGCATCAGATGGAAAACAGCTCTGAGGTAGGGATTGCCTTGAAGACCTTAATAGCTCTTTCTGCAGAGGACTTGTAACAGAGATTAACAGCCAGGGAAACATTCCTGATGTGGAACTGCAAACTCCCAAATAACTTTTTTAGGCTGTCTTTGGAAATTATGATTTTAATCTCCCCAATACCTAGAGCAGTCAAGAACTGTGAAGTACCAAAGTGTTTTAATGCCACTACAAACTTGCTTTCTCAGGTTTGGTTTCCTTGTTGTACCTGCTTGTGATTTAGAAAATGCCCTTTGAGGTTACCGTGCTTTTTCATACTTAATTCACTTTGTTCCATAATTTTTACTGTTAAGTGTGTTTTCAAAAGGATTGTCTGCTGGACCAGGAGGTGTTTATTTTCAGCCAAAATACAGCTCAGATACTTGATTAGCCATGTTGTCCAAGACTGTCAGAGGGGAGCAAAGAGATGACTTAGTCATGTTTCGATGCTTGTACAAGTCCAGAGTCATTAAGGGCATTTTTGGAAGCAGTACTATGCAAAATGAGTGGTCCAGCAATATAATAAATTTAGTGTCCCTAGGGTTTCCGTGTCAGAGATTTATGTGTATGTAAAAAACATCAATCTTTTTATGTGTCTTGGATTTTATGATGGAGGACATGGAATGCATGGTACCAGGATTCACCTGGGATCTTAACTTGGTCTTGTGCTTTATGGATCTCCATATGAGCCTCAGGTTTTCACTGCCTTGTGCTTGCTAATGAAATAGTCTTGCTCACTGAGAATAGCATTGATGAAGAGAAGCAAAGCTGCTGGTTCTTGTGTTGGCTTGTATTTATGGCATAAAGTGTGTTAAGGCAAGCACAGAGGTTGTGTTTTATCACAGCAGCAGCAGACTGTCTTTTTTTCATCATACCATTTGCTCATCAGTTTTACATAAGCTTTTATAATGAGGATGGAAATGATGTTTTTAAACAAAAGCCTCTGATAAATGGGCCTTAGGCATGCAAAACATCTGTATTCCTGTGTGCACAGCAACTTCCAGAATACTCCCTTATGAATCTTGCTTTTGGGACATGTTATGTCACGTCTGTGTGTAGAGGGTTCCTTACCTGGCCTCTGCTGGTATGGGTTGGCTTTGCCTAGGCATGAGCTCTGTGGTTTCAATGCCGCTTCCAGGAAAGAATAGTCTGTTTTATTTGTACTGTCTTCAGTGTGTGAGTAGCCAGAGTTTCTGGTCAAGATTACTTGTGCTGGAAGCAGACTTAATCGGGGACATGTTAACGACTCCACCCAAATAGCAGAAGAGGGCAAAATAACTCAGTGCTAATAACCTTACAGTGCTGTTTCTTTGATGTTATGTCAGTGAATAAGCAGCATTGTAAGCCAGCAGCCTCTGAGCTGAATCTTCTAATTTGAGATGGTTTGACGTGGCCCAGTTCTTGTGCCCATGACTTCTTCAAATCAGATTTAAAGGATGAGCATGAGTATCCCCAGGCCAGTACCAGTCCTGTGCTCAGGTGATCTGAGTCTCAGAGTCTTTAAGAAAAACTAAATAAAAAGGAAGGGGAAAAAAAAGAGAATGACGTGTATCTTTGTGAGCTTATAATCAGTGCATGCACAAAGTGCTGGGGAACTAATGAAGGAGGTTGGATGTCAGTGGGCTTTTCCAGACCACGATGGAGTTGTTCACTTGTTCTGTGCTCAGCAAAGCATGCAAAAAAGTGTAACATATATTTTTTTCCCTAGACTTTGGTGACCTCAGGCGGAGTGATTGTTGCTGTCATTTTCTGGACGTTTATAAATTTTGCTAGGGAAATTATACAGTGCTCTTGTATTTTTCTTTTAACAGTGTGGCCTATTTAAGTGGAATACCCAGATGCTCTCATGGATGCTCTAGACACAGCTAGATATGGGATTACTCTCCATATTTATTAAATTCCAGAAAATGTTCCCTTGCTGTACTAAGCCTTAATTTAATTCTGCCAATGGGGAGGTGCATCTCTCAGTTTCACCCCAAAAAAGGAATAGATTTGGAGCCAGCAGTACCTTTGACAGGATTGAAACCACTCTTGATGATTTAATTTTATCAGGCTGAATTTCCACATTTGCAGTATTGAGAGGGTTGCTTTCTGTAGAGCAGAAACTGAACAGACACTGCATGATTTAGCATTTCCTAAATCCCAGAAAACATGGAACACAGTACGCCACTGCTGCTGCCAAGAAATCCTGGCAGGATGAGGGAGTTAGTACTGGCAGACGGCATCCCTTTGTATTGCTCCTGGAAATGATTGCAAGCACCACAATTCTACCACTTTTCCTTGTTTATGCTCTGGATTTGAGACAGGAAAAACACCTGAAGTGATGAGTCTCATCATGACTTTCATTGTTCATGATGTGCGCTCTTGTTTGAGCTGCAGGGAGGAGATGACTTTATCACAAGCTGGGACATGAACAAGATATGTTTTTAACACTTCTCTGAGGTGGCTTTTCTGGAGAGTTGTGATTCCTGCAGTATCTTGTTTTTACAATAAGAACTAGCAAATAGATCATAGCTGCAGATCAGCAGGAAGTCAGGGAAGGTGAAAATTGTACTTAGTGTTTTATCTACCCAAAGAGAATATAAATGATGAAAGAAAACGCTACTGAGTGCGAAGGGAAGGGGATGGGCAAAGAGCTTTCAAAATGAGGGAGGTGCTACTACAAGCAAGCAAGCTTCCAGTGGTGGGTTTTTAGTATGAGCATTTCTGTTCATGTGAGAGAACTCGGCAGAACAGAATGAAGAATTAGCAGGATATAGTAACTTAGGATGTCAAAATAAAACCTACATGTAAGTGCTTGTAGGTAACTGGGAGCTTGTGTCCCTGATTTACTTCTTTGTATGATGTCCTCTAACGTGGGGTGGAGAGGTAACTGTCCTTAACTACTCTTATAGTGTTGTAAGCAGGGAAAAATGATCATGTCTCCATGGGATCATGAGTATTATCATGCTAGTATGTGTGAGTGGCACATACTAAAGGTGTGATGACAAGCCTCAGCCTGCACAGAGGCAGTAGTGTGAGGAAAAATGGGAAATCAAAAATGTGGGTTTGAGAGGAGAAAAACCTGAAGTCGTTATGTACGTATTTTTCAGTAGGCAGATACAGTACAGAATGCTGTTATTAATCACTGTACACCCTTTTTGAGGGTGGTGGGTGGACAACCTGAAACATTTAACAGAAAATGATTTTCCAGAGAAGCTGACTTTCCATGGGATGTGCATGAGATAGGAGTATGGCAAATGAAAGAACCCTATTTTCTTTCCAAGCATCCCATGCAAGTCTCTGTTTTGTATATCTGGCCTTTCTTACCAAGTACTAACTGTGCAAAATGCCTTTCATATTCTTTTAATTGCCCGGCTCTTCAGATATCCATGGGAGAACAAACTGCCAGGAGGTGTGCGTGTCTCAAAAAGCTTTTTGCTCTTCTTTCCATGCTCCCCCTTACCTGTGGAACAGCATTCTTAAAACCAAGCCTATTTTTAAAGCAGTTACAGTCATCTCATTCACGTCTCTTCATTTCAGCTGGGGCAGAGAAACTCTGGCCAAGAGCCGGATCTCATCTGTCAAAACAATAATTCTGGCCTGTAGCTTGTTGTCCTTTTTCAGTTGGAGCTTCAGTTCAGGGAAGCTGATGCAGTCCAAGTGAATTGTTCTTCTAGTCCTCTCCCAGACAGCTTTTCCTAGGCATGCATCCATTTTTCAATGACCAGATTGAGAACACAGCTGTCACACAGTGAAAATGTAGCTATTTCCAATTGTGTGATTAGACATGGATCCATAATATCCAATAGTGATGCCAACAGTTCAGTAGTGTGGTAGGTTCATATACAATCGTGTGGCAGGAAAGAAGCAGAGCCTCTCCAGAGCCTATTGATGTGAAAGGTTCTCCATCTGCAGATGGAGAAAAGCAGTTTAAGTGGCTTTTTGTGATAACCTTAGGAAAGTGGTAAGTGGGAATTGCGAATACAGTCAGTAAGGATGGATGACTGCCTTGGGCTTCTGTGGCATATGCTGACTGTGCTGCATCTCAATTTATATCTCCATATAATAAATGAAATGCTGGCTTCTGTTGAGGTAAATGTCAACATTGAGTAAAAAACATTATGGTATTTCGAAGTTGGAGTTTCTGTCAAGAAACTAGTTTTTGTAAATTAATACTTTCAAAGGGAAACTAAGTAAATTATGGTTACTCTGTATTTGTAGCATCATGAAAAATACAGCCAAATTTAGGTTTAAAGATATTTCTAGTAGTCTGCCTTTTTCTTGAACCAGGATTGACATGAAAATTAGATGATTTTCAGAGATGAAAATTCAGATGAAATTCAGAGCCTCGTCCAGTTCAAGGGTACATACCTGTCAGGATGGCATTTCCACAGCCTTTCTGAGCAGCCTGTCCCAGTACTCAGCCAGTGTTGCCAAAGAATTTTTTTCCTTGTATTTGATTGGTATTTCCCATCTCGCAGCTCTTGTTTCCTCCCTGTTGTCCTTTCATTGGGAAGAGTGTATCTTGGTCTTCTGTGTTATTGCCTCCAGGCACTGGAGTGCAGCAACTGAATCCCTCCTCCTCTCCTCCTCCAACCTGAGCAAACCCAGCTGCACCAGCCTCCCATCCTATATCCTCTGCTCAGAACACCTGAGGCCAGGTTTTCCCTGGCCTTTCTCCAGTCTGACAGGCTCGCCCTCATGCTGGTGGCCCCAGGCTGGTCACAGGTCTGCAGGTACACGTGTGAGTGCTGAGGAGAGGGGTGGTCCCTTCCCCCAGGGCTGGTGACAGGACTGTGAGAGGTACAGCACTGTGTTCACCCTGCGGGTCTCGGCCTCCTGATGCCATCGCAGAGTGTCAGCGACTTCCCTTACGGGGGCTGGGTGGTTGTATTACCTACAACTGGGTAAGTACTGGGAGCGACCAGGAAGTCCAGAGCAGCAGTGTATGGCCAAAACTGTGGTTCTGAGTAACCAGTGACAGAGAGCTGCTCTTCCAGCGGCACTGACTCGCTAGTGGGATGGGCTTTCCAGTGCACCATGCGTTTGGACGTGGGTTTAAAGAGCAGAAGAACCCTGACTGATACAATCCAGAGGTGTCATCGTCCTTCTTACAGCTATTTATGTGTTTATTAGTGTATTTTTAATGCTGATTCTTTATGATAAAAACCTAGATATGGGTTTTATTCTTTTCTAAATAAGGCTCAATTAATTTCGTTTATCTTGCGCTGCGTAGCCAGTCCGTCCTACAAATATCTGGGAACGTGTTACCAGGTTGCCGCAGATGAAACTGTGGGACATTGTCCTCCATGGATGCTAAGAATTATTACAAATACTTATCCCAGCACCTGTCTCTAGACTGTCCCTGTGTGCATCTGAGTTGGAAGTTTTTTTCATTCTCAGTACAGAGCCCTTTAGGGAGAGTCAGGAAGTAAACATGTGAGGTGCTGTGGCTCCAGCCCTTCCTGGGATAGTCAGAGCTATACACAAAAGGGAAAAAAGAAGCAGCATCATTTTGAAAACCTTTAGTTTCTCTTCAGCGAGAGGGTGGTATAAGTATCCCGAGCCTATGAGAGTTTGCAGCTTTTGCAATACACAAACCGATCTAACATTCAGAGTAGCACAGTGATATGTTACTTCTCGTGCTCCTCTCTGGACAGTTTTTACAGTTTTTCATTTTAATCTTTTTTGTCCCACGCAGACCTATCAAGCTATTAATATGTCATTTTTTGGGACAGAAACTGTATTCTTGTGGAGTCTACCTTTGTGGCTAAATTCAGCTACATTTTTGTTGTTCTCTGGGAATCTGTTACAGCAGTGAGTTTCTTAATGTGCTCAGAAATCAGCCCCATCAGCGTGTGTTCTCCTAGGAAAGCTGGTCCATGAGATATGGAGAGGACACTTGGATCTTCTCGGTCTCATGTTCAAGGGAATGACAATGCTCTCTGTGTTGTGTTTGGGGTCTCTCCCAGTGATCTCTTCTGGCTACTGTTAAAATCTATTTCAGTTTAGAAATCTGGTATTTTATGAAGTCCTTCAGACTTTTTCCAGCTGTAAAATGAAAACTGTCAATGTTGAGCTAAGAGTAGAATAAAAGAAAAAGTGAATGACTGTTTATTAAGTGATAGTGACTTTAGAAATTAAAGGCCCATTCATATGATCAACAGAAATGTCATCAAAGAGCGTTCTTGTTTTCTTGGCTGCTATGTGTGATTGCAGTGAATTGTGTTGGCTGTAGCCCACTTGGATGACACTGCAGTTCACAGCTTGAAAAAGACAAGTACCCATAAATAGGCTAAATTTACAGGTGATTTAACAACTCCAGATTATAAATTGCAACAGAAAACTGTCTATTTTCAGGAGACAGATATTTTGTAGTAAATGTTCTAACAGAATGAAATCCCATCCTAGAACTGTGCCAGGAAGTTCTGCCTGATTTTTGGAATGGTTTTCTGGATCAGATGTTTTCCCGGGTCTTGGACATGGAAAATATTTTGGTGTTTAAACCACCTGGAAAAAATTAGATTCCTGTAGCTTCTTGGGCAATTGCTGAGCCAGAGCTGAAAGAGAATAGTTTAACAAATTAAACTAGAGGAATCCATGTTTACACAAGGGGCTCTCATAGTTGCTTCAGTGCTTCTTGGCATTTCATATTCGTTGCACCCATAAAGAGAAACTGAGGTTTGCCGTACCATGGCACAGGGTTTTCATCCCATTGAAGCATTGCCATGGCCTGGAGGGATCAAATGTTATGTTGTCTGCTCTGGATTCCCCATCAGTGTCAGTCTCACTGTTTACCCCATTATTGCAGTATTTACTTTGATGACTTCTGATTCAACAAAAATACTTAAAAAAATTTTTTTTCTAGAATTTGAGTCTTCCAAGAAGCTTCCCTTGATTACTTATTTCAGGTGGTTAATTATAGCTATAAATGGATTTTATTTGTGATTCAGACTTTTTTAGTTCAGTCTCCAGTGTGCAGTCTGACAGGTAAAGAGCCTTCAGATACATGTGTAGCTCTTATTATATATTTAGAAATACCTCTGAGCCTCATTAACTCACACAATCTTAACATGATCACCAGAGAACACATTAGTATGTAAAGCCACGTTGAACATGTTGCCAGGCCTCCAGCCCCAGGCTGAGTGTGGGGCTCTCCAGAGCCCAGGTTCCTGCTGTCCTTGCACTGCAGGAATGATGGTCCCCAGGTAAGATGGTCCCTCTCCTCAGTCTTGACCTTTGAATGTTAATTCCCTCTCGGTTCTGAGACAGTTGTGATGTTTTGCTGACATCTTACAATCAAAAACATTATTTCTGAAATACCATAAATATGTCTGTTATGTTATAGGCTTTTGAACTAGCGACTGGAGATTATTTGTTTGAACCACACTCTGGTGAAGACTATTCCAGGGATGAAGGTATGAATCTTTTGAGACACAGTAAGAGTTTCTACATATTTTCATACTCCTCTTCTTAAATTTCCAGTGAGCTTACAGTGGGGTTAAATTTTGTGTTTGAGTAGAACTGTTCATACACATTGTTTTCAGAATATAAATATGATTTTTTTTCTTTTTAGTTTTAAGTTCCACCACTAGCAATGGGTGGGCAAAAAGTCCCTTCTGCAGATATTCATCTACTTAACAACTGCCTGAAGGAATTAAACTGCCCTTCTTGTAAGACTGCATATGTGTGGAAACCTGATTGAAAATAACAACATTTTAGTTTAGAAAAGAAACGACAAATTTGAACTTGATAGTATTTCCTCTTTATAAGAGTGACACTGGAATAATGTTTACATTGTGTATTCTTATTTGAATTAGGCAATTACTAATTTTTTTTTTTTAAATCAGAGTTAACTCCTGCTTCCATCTGTATACCTGTCCATTTTCATGCTTGTTTGCTTGTAAATGCTCTTTGCAGTGGTAATGTGGGCATCATTCATTGTTCCTAAATGCTACTAATGATGCCAGAGCTCTGCTGATCCTGGAAACCTCTGCATGGATTTGCTGCAAACATTGTTGATTTGAAACTATTTCTGATTTTTTACTAATTCCAGTTTCTTTCCTCTTCTTTTTTATCCCATCCTTTCCCTGCCCCTTCCACTCCCGTATCCTTTTTTTCTCTCCCTCATAGACCACATAGCACACATCATAGAGCTGCTAGGCAATATCCCAAGGCACTTTGCTCTATCTGGAAAATATTCTCGGGAATTCTTCAATCGCAGAGGTAGTACCTCTTCTTTTTGAAAGGTGCCGTGATGCAGACAGAAGTGGAATTGCTGTTGCTGGTTATAGCATGTCCCAGTGAGGAGCATTTCCTGAAACCATACAACAAAATTTTCTTTTTGAAAAGCAAAATGCGCAGGAATCTCTGACAAATTTTTTATTTTTTTAGCCACGTGTTCTGAAAAATAACTATTGGTACATTCTAAATTACGTGGCAAAACTTGTTTGTGGCAGCTGATACTCAAACGATGTTTTGAGAAGGAAGTTTTTCTGAAAGAATCTTTCCAAAGTAGCCACTGAGCAAGCAGTGTGCACGTGTGGTTTTTACCAGGATCAATCTATTTCTGTCTGTACCGGGCCAGTGTTAGTGTGTGCATGCAATGTACTGATTAAACTGTTGTATGTTTCTGTTTTGCTGGCAATGTTCTCCAATGCAGACCACATAGCATTGATCATTGAACTGCTGGGAAAAATCCCTCGAAAATACGCTATGTTGGGGAAATATTCCAAGGAGTTTTTCACCAAAAAAGGTAACGGTATTTATGCAACACTAATTTAAAGCATAATGCTATCCAAAAGGAGAATATGTTCATTTATGGGTACTGAAGAAATATATCCGTTTAAATGGAGAGCTCTTATTGAAGAAGAATTTTGGTGTAAACTTGGCTTTCTGAGAAAAGCCACAATTTTCAGTATTCATTTCAGTATTTCATTTAAAATTCATTTTGGGAAGTGCTCAACAAAGTGTGGATGTTAACAAGTGTCTGTGTGAATCTGTTGTCTGATGTTTGTGCAAATGTGAGGACTTTGCGTAGTTTGTAATGTGATGGAAAATCCTCTGTCAGCAACTTTAGATCATACGTGGTGGTCCAGCAGGTGCTGGTAAGAAATGGGAAGGGAATACTCGGGCAGTGGATACTCGGGCAGTGGATACTCGGCTGCGTGCAGTCGGTCTCACAGGAGCAGGCAGGGCAGGGGGCTTCTTTGACACGTGAGGGAATGCGGTGATGCCTCAAGCATCTTTTGTCCCCTCGGTGTATGAGACAGCACTGTGCTGTATCGAGGGACAGGGTGTGTATGAAGCATCCTCCTACATGGCTGGGGGAAGATCTGGGGCTATCAGCTGCAGCTTGTGAGTGCTTTCCTGCTGGACAGGATTCCCTCTTGCCCGTGACTCCGCAGACCTGAGCGCAGCTCGTTGGCAGGGCCGGCGCTGGTCAACCAGTGGCATCGGACACGTGGGGTGCTGGGGGGCTGAGGGGCAGTGCTGGGCTGCAGCAGCTTGGGGTCATGAGGCAGGACAAGATCCAGTGATTGATCCTCCCTTGTAGAAGAGCTGCCTGTTCTGTGCGTGGATATTTCTGGTCTGGCAGGGACCTCTGCAGCCTTGGTGTCCTCAAGGAGGCTGTTAATGGTGTTAGGCACAGTGCAGAGAAGGGCAGCAGTGATGATGTAGGAGAGAGCAGCTGCCCTTTAGGGGAGTCTGAAGTGCATGGGGCTTTTTAGTGTGGAGCGGAGAAGGCTGCTGGAGGAATTGTCGAGGTTTTCGTAACTGGGAATTCAGTGGATAAGCTGTTTGCCAGCACCCACCGCGTTAGAGCTGGGGGAAACCCAGTGAAATTTAGAGGGGGTGGCTTTAAAACAAGCACTTCCCTATTCAGCAGGCAGTAAGCTTCAGGAGCTGCTGCAGGGGGCAGAGGGAGAGGCTGTTATCAACAAGCTTAAAACAATCTCCTGTTAACCGAGATGAACAAACTCAAGGCCCACAGGCACCCCCAGCCAAGGAGTGCGGCTGCTGGAGTGAGGCAGGGCCTGCAGAAGGGCTCCTCTGCCAGCCCTCACTGCCCCTTCCTGTTTGTCAGAGGCTGCGACTAAATTAGTAAGACCCTCCCCAGCCTGACCCTCCCTTAAAGTGTACCATGTTCCTAATTTTCACCTTACAGCAGATGGGTTGGCATTTTCTAGTGATGTCACAGAACCGTAAAATGACCAGTTATTCAGTAACTGCAGTGTTGGCAGTGCACAGAAGAAGGCAGTTTGTAAAATTCCTGTGAAGTGGAGAGTTTCTCCTGCTTCCATGAGCATCTTCAACTGCAGACTGTCTCTGTTGTCCTCTAGGGCCTGAACTTCAGTGACATTCCTCAGAGGCACTGAGGGTGCCTCTTGAATCCTTCAGGGTGGGATTTAAGCACCTTAAAAGGCTTGGGTTCACCCACCATACAAAACATAAGTGCAAGTTTGCTATGGAAGATTAAGTAGACTAGATTCAACCTGTTTCTGCTCAAACCAGAAAATCTCAAATGCAAGACAAAGGAGTAATAGCCTAAGCTCCATTTTCAGATCATCCCAGTTATTCTGCTATTGCAGGCTGGGAAAACTAAAGTGCTTTGTGAAGGAATAACAGAGGTAGCAGGTTTCCTGCTCACTTGAGCATCTTTTCTTTGAATTGGGCACGAGGTATCCTTTTCCTTTTCCCTGCCATCCCAGTACTGCCAGCCTCCGGTGCCCTCAGGAGGGATTTGCATGTGGTGGGCTGGCAGAGATAGGCCAGCAAGCTGATGCATTTTGTATTCATCTGCTTGTGGCCTGAGCACTGGAGATCAGAAGCCCTGTGGCACAGGCGTGAGGATCTTCAGAGAATTCTCTTTGTGGTGTAAAGGTGGGCTTAAAAAACTTGCTGTAGGCCCCTGTTTTGAAAACATCAGCCTCGGGGGAAAATAAAAAAAATCATGATTTTTGCTGCTGTCCATAAGTTTGACCTCAGAGAGAAGCTTTAAGCATTTCAGTTGAGCCACTGAAGTCACAGGCACAAAAAGAAAGGTGTTAGGAACTAATGAGTTTACAGGATCCAGCCACTTCTCAGTAATTGACTGAAGCAGTTTGTGACATTCAAACTGGAGGGTGCGTTTTAAAAAGGAAAAGCATTTGCAAGTCACTTCTTAGTCACTATAACACAAATGCTCATATACTTTTTATAGGGTCTGATCTTGATTGAGCCCAGTAATAACTCTAGGGAGTCCTTTTCTGCAGTGTCTTCATGGCAGTTATTTTGACTGTAAAAATGATTAATACATTTTGACATTAAAACTTGAAACGCTTTTATTTTTCTTCTAGTATTTGCTAACTCTGTTTCCTTGTGAGCTAAACCTGTGCAAGATGCTGGCCAGGTGCTGGCTTTGCCTTTTGAAAGATGTAACAAAGAGAAGTACTGCTGCTCATTTACTATCCTGGAAGGGAAGGGGAGGGCTCCTCTCCACCTCCCTCGCTTCCATCTGCTGTACTGGGAGACCTTTCCAGCAGTCCTTGTGTTAGTTCTGGGGACCATGTCATATGTACATAGCAGCAGAATATATCCCACTGCTGCTTCCCCAGTCCTTCATGTCATCCATGTCTTACTGTTCAATAATCCGTCCTCCTCTTGCCTGGTGACACATCTTAAATTTGTCTTTGGCAAATTTCATAGACTAGTTCTGGTTTTTTGTGTTATCGTCAGCAGAGAGAGCTTTAAATAGGATCTCCCCCCCAAGTCCTCCAGCAATTTTTTTAGCGATTTCCTTCTGACTTAACATTGCACTTTTCAGAGGGATCATTGCTGCCTCTGCTTTGGCAACAGAGTTTTTACAGCTCTGACAGCTCTGTTGTCCTCTGCAGATTATTTCCCGTGTGCTTCACTATAAAAAATCTAAATAAAGAGCTTCTGCTAGGAAGATCTCACTTAGTATTACATTTTTAGCATTTCTTTGAAAATTCATGGTAATGCCCTGAATACGGATGGTATCAGACTGGTGGGGCCTGTGCTTTTAATTTCTCCCTTAAATACAGGTACAGGCTTGCTCTCCTCACCCCGCCTCATTAAATAGATGAAAGTACATGTTGGCAGACACCTCCATTTTCTGTGCTGCTCTCTTCCGCTTCAGGATGGAAATGAAAAGGACCCACCACATGAAAATTAATTCTTAGGGTGTTTTGTCCACCTCAGTTGTGTTAATTGTCTTTTACTTACCCTATTTTGATTCCATGGTCAGCATCATGATTCTTATTGAAAACTGAAGCACTAGTTTAATTTTTGGCCCCTACACATCATTTTTACTGTATCCTACCTTCTTAAACGCTTTTACAATCCTCATAGAATTTCTTGTGGAAAACTTGAGTCCACAGTGCTAAAATAGTTCCTTCCTCAGCAGAAAAACTCTACAGAATATTGTGCTGGTCTTAGTGTGAGCATTTACAAAATAAGGAGTACTCAAACAGCATGAACTTGCCTTCCACAGTGACATCAGGAGCCTCATCATGCAGTCTTACCTTACCAAATCTGAGGGAGGAAAGATGCTGGAAACAATATAATGGGAAACAATATAATGCAGAGAGGAAGACAGTGCTGCATGGAAACACACACCCTCCCCCAGAGATAGCCTAGTTTGGTAAATGATTGCGACAACCCTTGCAATGATTGTTGTCAGCTGGGGAAGCCATGGACACAGCCTGATTTTTTTTTTTTTTTTTAGTAAATTTTTGCTTGCACTCAATAATAAGTCACTGTTTTCTATTGCTTTTAGGCAGTATTTGAGTCTGTGCTTACATAATTTACTACCTGTTCTTATAAGTAGTCACCAGTAGTCTTACCTTTTGGAAACCTTCCAAAAGGTAAGATTTTCAGCAGTTAAGTTTCAGAGTTGCACAAAGATTTAAAGGGCTGAGAGTGAGGCTGGAAATGAATATGCTGCTCTGAGATGTACTGTCCTTCCTGTACGTTCATACTGTGGGACAGTTGTGGGCCCAAAGTGGAGCCTTTTTGTGTTTGACTGGCAGGTACTGATGGGACACATTTGTGCTGTAAATGTTCAGACATAAAACAGGAGAACGCAGCCTCTGCTTACAGTCCCCTCTCAGAAACCCTGCTGCCCTGTGAGATGGAAAGAGGACAGTGGGCCAGCTGTGGGTAGCACATCCTGAGTTTCTCTTACCAGCAGGATTTTTGTTCACTTGCAAGTGATGGATCATTTGCAGACTTGCACTTTTGGGGACCTGGTGACAGGGGCTGGAGAGCTGCCTTTTCAGGCACCTTACCCTGTAGGACCTTCTGCTGAGGGCTGAGCCAGCAGATATGTGGCCTGCTGAGCCTTTGGGGGTTTTGTTCCATTGCACTGAGATGCTCAGACTCTTGGGCAGTCTGACACAGGTTTCTTCTCCTGCCCTGGAACTTCTCTAGCCACAGGGATGTACAGAGACTCTGACTGCGAGCTGATGTCTGATAGCATTTTATGGGCAGTAGGTTACAGCCACGCATAACCACCAAGCTGGCAGACCACTTTGCTTAAATACAGTATGGCCTGCATGCCCCCTTACCAGATGGCATAGTGAGCTTGTGAAGATGTGGAGGAGCCATGTTCAGCCTCCCGTTGTGGGTGAGACCCCATCACTCTCCTCAGCAGTTCAGGGGACATTGCAGAAACACCACAGGGTAACCTGGTACCATGGTTATTACCAGGATAACCTGGTAATCCATGGTAATCCCTTCATCACATATCTCATGGTCCATCTCATGGCTTTAGGCCTCAAGTTTTTTGCTGTGTCACGTGGAGACTGTCTGGGTCAGACATACGCCTGAGAAGAAGGGAGATGGCCATGGCTTGCCTTAAGAGTATAGAAATATGTCAGAAAACAACTGCCCTTGTGTTCCATCTGGTCCTCAGAGATCAGAGGGCTGGGTGCAGCTGGGATTTGTTACTGCTTAGAACAGATCAGGCGCTCTTAAGTCTGGTTGTGTTCAGTAAGAACTTTCACAAATGCAGATTTGTGACAAGTATAGTTTATTGAAACAACAAGCTATAGGTTGTTGTGAGATTGCTGGTGATAAATGTACTAGATGTACAAAATATAAGTGTATAGCAAGCACTGCGTACAAGTGTTCCTGGGTATGCTCCAACACAGTCAGAAGCACAAATCTTAGTAGACGGGTGTCTCTGCTTTGGGATAGAGAGATGAGCGAGCCCATTGACTTGTCTCATCCTCCTCACAGAGGATTTCAAATGTCAGATTGATCCTTTTGGTAGAAGTGGAGGCGATACCATAGTCAAATTCCCTGCTATTGCCATCATAAATGGTGGGGGGGCAGCCATGTCATACGTAAACAAGGGATATCAAGAGCCTCAATTACAAAGGCTGCGGGTCTTGCACAAAGTGACACCTCAGTCCCTCTTCCACCCAGCTGATTGCAGCAGTAAGGGTCATCTGGCCTGATAACCTGGTAATCCATGGTAATCCTTTCATCACATACCTCATGGTCCATCTCATGGCTTTAGGCCTCATTCCTACGCAGTGAAGGAGCAGGAAACTGAAGAGTCTTCCCCATCATGCCAGATGAGCTGTGGGCAGACCTGGGTAATACTGCTGGTTTTAATGGCAGACAGGTGCTCGCCTCTGCTTTGGTCTGAGACACGTTGCCAGGTTGGCCAGATGTACAACTCCCCCCCTCTGTGAGAACTCAGATCCTGCAGCTGCTGCCACCACTTGTCTCAGTGGTTGGTTGAAGGAGACGTGGGCAGCAGCAGGTGCTTCCTTCTCAGGAAGGATTCAGACCAAGCCTCCTGGGGGTGTTTACCTGGGAGACGGAGCAGAATCCCTGAGTGCCAAACCTCCCTGCTCTGCTTGGTTAGGAATGAATCGCTGCTCTGCTGCATTGTTGGCAAGTACCATGGAGCAAGGCCTGTGTTTCTGAGACTTCTGTCATGGGATCGGAGCAGATTTTGTAAAACTTGGGTTCACTGGCTGATGAAGAAGGAAAGGCCTGCAGTGTTCTTTGCCCACAGTGTGAGCCTGTGTATGAGTCTGTTGTGTGTGGGAGAGTGGAGACAGCAGGAAACATCAGTGGAGTCCAGGTATAACGTGCTGTCTGCTGTAGGAATGGTTTCTTGGTTTTGACATCGGACATATTCGTCTCCTTTGAGGACCTCAAGCTTGCTGTGTGCTGTCCTTCATCAGCAATGAGTCTCAGCCTGGTCAAGGTGCTGTGAATGCAGAGTGGGAGAAAAACGAAACAGGGATTAGTCACTAACAGGGATAATGAGGTGTTTTTTTAATGCCATTCATCTTTCTGTTTGCAGGAGAACTCCGACACATTACCAAGCTGAAACCTTGGAGTCTTTTTGATGTGCTTGTGGAGAAGTACGGTTGGCCTCATGAAGATGCTGCACAGTTTACAGATTTCCTGATCCCCATGCTAGAAATGGTCCCAGAGAAACGCGCTTCAGCTGGAGAATGCCTTAGGCATCCATGGCTGAATTCTTAGCAGAAATCTCCCAGCTGTAAAATAAAAGCCAGCAACCACTTTCCAATGCGTTGGACCTAAATGGTGACTGTCACAAAATCTTTAGCAGGATCACACGTGAGCTGGCTTCAATCCTCAGACCTTTATTTTGCTTGAGGTACTGTTTGACATTTTGCTTTTTGTGCACTGTGTTCTTGGGGAAGGGTAGTCTTTTTGTCTTCAGCTAGTAGTTTACTCACCCACTTTCTTCAGAAAACACTTAACGTGTCTTTAAGCATTGTTTCTTGTGTTGTGTGACATTCAGATGTCAGATTTTTGAACAAAGGAAACTTCCCCCCATGTGTTTTGGCAAGTTTTGTAACTATTTATGAAAAAAAAAATATTTTAGCTGATGCATATTATATAATTTACGAGTGTAAGAAATTTATCAAGTCAGAATTGAGTTACAGTGAGGAATTGTACAATTTTATCTTCTGGCAAAGGGACATCATTCTTGTATTATAGTGTATGTAAATGCACCCTGTAAATGTTTATTTCCATTTAAATATGGGACTGGGGACTCAATTTCAGAGTAAAGCGACTTAAGTTTTAGAGAGCTTTATAGCAAACCAATTGCATGTAGTGGACTTTAAACTGCTTTAAGGAATTGTGTAAACTTTCTATTCTGTAGCAGTTCCCGTTCATTGGATTTTAAACAAAGTGGCTCTGGTTTACAGGATTTCATTCCCCAAATGGCACTTTAAAGGAAGGCTAGACTTCTTTCTAATAAAGTATGCATTATCATTTAGCACTCCCTTTTAGAACTTTTGCCTATTTTAAGTGCTTTTAAGAAAAGAAAAATAGCAATTTCCCTACAATGTGATAGTGAAGACATGGTACCATATGGTGTTGCCTTTTTATAAGCACTGTAAGTTGTACTATACCTTAAGAAAAAGAAAAAAAATTAAAAGTAGAGCATGAGAACCACTCTCTGTGTAGAATTACTGATCTTTTATAATAAAAGTGTGTGCTTGGCGTCAGTTAAGGAAGGATATAGCTGCAGATATTTACAGGGCAGTGGGTAAAATAATCCAAGAGGCGAGATCATGCTCATTCCATTCATAGCTTTACATGTTTCTAAAAGAAATTGCACTAGCTTTATTCTTTCCCATCCGTAGACATACGACTGCCCATTGTAAGTTGCACGCAACAATTACGTGTTTTCTAGGAAAGGCTGCATAGGCTGAAGCTTATAGGCAATACAGATTTTAGAATGTACAGTATGGAGGTGTGTTTGGGCCTCTTTTAGAAGTCAGTGGGATGAATGTAAGCTTACTCCTGATCTTCATGTAACTACAGTGCCACTTTTTTTCTTGACTTTGTCCATATGAAATTTATTCACATGCCTTTGCAATAACTAGATTGTGAGAAGATAGCCCCATGCTGTAACAATAACCAGTTGTTTGAGGTGCTTGCAGTTGTCTAATTAAAGTGTTTTGTTTTTTCAGACAGTGTTGCTGGTCATTGGAATCTTTGCCTAGCCACGACTCAGCTGCTGGGGTGGGGGGTGGGGGCTGGCATAGCCTGGCCAGAGAAATGCAGCTTCCTGTGTTCCTTTATGAAATACCCCCCCTGGTGTCAGTGAGAGCAGCCTGAGCAGGAGGGCTGGGAGTGGCTGTTGGGTGAAACCTGGCAAAAGCAAACAAGAGCCTTTCCTACCGGCTGTTTAACTCCTGTCACAAGCGAAGGGCTGGGGCAGCCACTCCTCCAGAGAACTGCCAAAGCCCCGGGTGGGAGAAACTCATCCAGTGCTGAGGCCCTGACAGCAATTGGGTTTCAGGACCACGTGCCTTCACCTGCATCCCTGGAACTGCTTCTAATGGCTGCAAGGACAACACTGGTGCGAAGGATGATGCCACAATGGACTTGAACTGGAGGTAAAAATTATGTTCAACTTCACAGCCAGCCTGGCCCCTGTAGTGCCCATTGCTGCACGTTAGAACCATGTTCTTGAATGCACAGAAAATGCTGGCACTGGATTAAAGTGCCAGGTTAAGCCAGGGCAGGCAAGTGAGCACAACAGGCACGGCTCTCCCCTCCAGCCTGGCCATGGCACTGCAGAAGCACTTGGGGCAGCGAGGCCTTGTCCCACTCTGCACCCCAGAGCAGCAGCTCCTTGTGCTGCACTTAAGACCTTGCCCTGCAGTGTGTTTTACACTCAGAATGATGCTGTCACTTCATGGAGGTGTGGAAGTGGGGGCAGACAACCAGTTCTGAATACTGAGCTCAAGAGGTTGATGTAGATTTTTTTCAAAAACAGTGATGAGCAACTCCAAGCTAGAGTGGGTTCAGTTTTTCTGCTGTTGATGGCCTAATCTTGTCCTACATCAGGCTAGTGCAAAACATAGCGCACTCCCCACAGTGTGTGTTCTGCAGAGCCAGCAGGTGTTCAGGAAAGCATTTCTAAGTGTGTGATTTTAACTAATAAAATTAATTAGAGGTAAATTAGAAATAAAAGTGGCCCCAGTCTTCGTCTACAGGTTAAAAAGAATTACCACTTTTTTCAGTGAGTAGGAGCAGCCACTTCCCCTCCTATCCCGTTTCAGGTTTCCTCCCACACTGGTTCTCCTCTCTGGTTCTGAGGTGGAGCCATTGAGCACCGTCCTGTTATGTGAGCAGAATTGAGAGCAGTTACTGCTGAGATAGAAGGACACTGTCACACACCCATTACAGAATAACTGCACCCATAAGCACTACAGCAGCTGCTGCTCTTCTGCTGCAGGAAAAAACCACTGCCCTTAAAAAACCAAAGTGCTACACAGTTTGTAACATTCTGTGCCCCCCTGCAGCATCACACACTCAACTCCTCAAAGTCTGCACCAACAGCAGGGCCTGAAGAGCTACAAAAAGGGAAAGAGGAACTACAATGAACTACAGCTGCAGGTGGCTCCACGGCTGTAACCAAGGTCAGAACACCTCTAGCACACAACACTGTACCACATCACTGCCCCTGATTAACATCAGTAAACTGACCCAAGACCCTGCTGTGCCTTGGGGGGATTCTTCCTCAACCTCCTTCCTCCAGCCTGTTCCACATCTGTCTGTGCTACAGAAGTAAAGCCACAGCTGGAAACTGCAGGGAAGTGAACAGCCTCGCAGGGAGCAGAGGGGGCGTTCCACAGACCTAAGGCCACTTCCCTGCTGACATACCACCCTTTCAGGACAAGTAGTTAAAACTGACATAATTGTGATTTATTAACATGAATTAAAATGCCCAACCAGTGCTGCAATGTGACAGTATATTAAAAAAAAATTAAAGATCATATACTGTACTACTTTCACAAAGATCACACTTTTTTTTTTGCAAAAGACTTATTATATACAATACTATATCAAATGAAAGAAGCTTTAAGCAACTTTACAAGCGAAAGAAATACAGTATTTACAGCACTCGTCAGACATTAGAAACAGTCTATACATTAAATTACAATTTCTGCAAATAACTGATGAAACAAAAAGCCATGTCCACACCAAAACTATAAAAATCTGTATTGCATTGTTTCCTATCTCTATGCACACAAAAAACTGTTGACAGAATGAAAAAAAAAAAAAACTGTTAGTGCCATCACTTAGCCTGTGTACTTATTTAATTACATATGTATAAAAGTAATATAGAAAACTTTCACTAAATGAATTTAACTGCAACAATAAAATTTTAAACATTATGCAGCATCAAACCTACTGCCAGAAAAAACAGCTGGAATGTCCACTTACAAAATAAAAAGAAATACCTAATACTGGCTTAACAGCACATTTTCAGGAATTTTAAAAAGCAAAAAATGGAAAGGATACAATGGAAGAGCACTGGTGTTTGCTTTTATACAAAGTATCATGTACAAGCTTTAAAAAGTACCTTGAATAGGTACATATTAAATATACACAGTTTATATTACAGAACATTTTAAAAATGTTTATAACTAAAGGGATCTGTTTTAATGCCACCCTGACCCATGGTAATTGTTCTGAAAAGTGGGTGGCACCTGTGCTCTGTGGATGGGGATCTGTCCCGGCACCGGCGAGGCCTGCTGCTGCCCTTGCACTCCGTGGGGAAGGGTCACGGAGCCGGGGTGAGGGCAGAACCCGGAAGCAGTAGGTGTTGCAATACTGTTTGGTCCTTGAGGTTGGATGTGAGGACCCTGACCAGGGAGTGGGCAATGAGGTCCTGTGCCAGCAGGCTGATGTTGAGGTCCAGGTCCTAACGTCGTGTGATGTGGGGCTTGCGAGGAATAGGAGGACACGCTTGTGTGAGCATTTGAAGGGAAATGGGGGGGTCCTTGATGAGAGGGGTGGTGTAACCCTTGTGCTGATGCCGGGTGGTGGCCCGAACCGATAACGTTGGAGGGAGGGGGGGGAGGGGGGGGAGGTGCCGAGTTTACAACATGCTGGTGTTGTGCTTGCAAACCTTGGTGTCCCGTTGAAGGATGGGGAGGTTGGTGGTGGGGGAGAGGACCTGGTGGCGGAGGAGGTGGTGGCAAATGGTGACCAGCAGCTTGAGAATGAATGTGCGATCCAGGAGCCACTGCCATGGCATGGACCGGACCGACAACATGTGCTACAGAGTGCTGCTGATGAGTACTTTGCTGCTGGACAAGGTGAGGCCCTGGCGCAGGCGGTGGTGGAGGCGGCGGCGGAGCAGCGGATGCCGATGCCTGGTGATGAATACTGGGGTTCTGAGACGGCAGAAAATGCCCTGCAGCTACGTGGTGTCCCGGCACTGTTTGCTGACCTGCAGTGCCAGGAAGTGCTTGATTTGGTCCAGATGAAAACACAGTCTGTTGGGGTATGCTGCCCTTCAGCTGGCTGTAGCTCTGAAAGTTTCCAGAGGGCTGCTGGCTTTGATAGTAAGTAGAAGAAGGGGGTGGAGGGGGTGGGGGAGGTGGCGCATTGCTGTTCAAATTTTGTTGGTTAAACTGACTGTAAGAAGCTGAGGATTGTCCTGATGTTGTCTGAGTGAACAGGGGCCCGCTCGCCTGTGGCTGATTACTGGGCTGAAGGGTCGGTGCTGCCGGATAGAAGGTTCGGTGTGTTTCCCTCTGGGGTGTTCCAACTTGAGGTGACTGTGGATGATGAGGTCTGTATGGAGATCCCAACTGCTGTGAGTGAGGCTTTGGTGACAGATAACCGTGCTGCACAGGCGCGTGAGGGGTAGAAGACTTGGGAGGATTTTCTACATGAGGCGAAGGGGGGCAATGCAGCTTCAAAGGTGCAGAAGGCAACTTCTGTGAATGTGAGAGTTGCTCAGCAGAACTGCGCAGATGTGATTGAGATGGATGATTCTTTGAAAGTGCTTGGACGTTGTTTGTCAGCTGTTTTTGTTGCAGCTCAGATTTTGGATGGTTCGCACATTCGGTCTCAGGTGCATTAGCTGCAGTTTCCCAGTGCGAATCTGGTTTTGTGGGTGTTTTCCCAAGCGACTGCGTTGAAACTACAGGATTCGGTGAAGAGGGCTGGAATGAAAAGAAAGTCAAGTCAGTGCTAGACATTCAAAATATTCAACTATGCATGCAGCAGAGAGAAAAGAAGATCTCAGAATACCCTCCCCGATGGCAAAAAAAAAGCGTCAAGGTGCAGGATAAGAAAATATGGTGTAAGAAAAACATGAACAACAGAAAGATTAAGCTTAGAAAGACATTATTTTTAGCAAGTATGTGTCAATAGTCTTCAAAGTCAAAGACTAGCAATGGTATTTTAAAGTTGTAACAGAAATATGACCCATCAGGTCAAAGTCTGAATCTGTTATATGTCAAAACTTTTGGATTTCTGAATCTGAAAGAAGTAATTCCAGAGAAGACCACTTACAAAAATAAAGCCATTTTTAGCGTGATTTAACTTTTTAAAGCTGAGGTAGTGCAAGCAAGCAGACTAAACAGTACAACCTGAATTACTTCATTTAATATGGCACAGGCAATTACTCAACATCCTCCTCTGTATTATCAGTGCCCTGACTGACAAAACAGTGCCAAACCCTGCCACAACAAGAGCAACCTCCTGTTAAGGGTAAATCACATCCCTGCTGTTGGTTCCGAGTGCCAGTTCTTCAGCACTCACCCCTCAGAACAGCACTGGTACTGAATCCAGACACCATCTCTTCTGTCTAAATGCAAGATCATCTATAAATACATACAGATACTGAAGGAACAGCACACAAACCGACTTTTCAGAGTGTATGGATAAATATTCTTGCAAGTGTTTACCTGTGTAAAATTACTGCACAGATAGATGAACGTGTATGTATGTAACTTAAGTAGTAAACAATAAGATTAACATTTTTAAAGACAAATCACAGATGTATATGGCTATTCCTATGCTTATTGTGCAAACACTGTTGCTTTACCTTGCTTGCTTTTGACGGACTCTTACAAGTCCTTTGTGAAGAATCTGGGGACGGACATTCAGAAGTTGGCTCTGGATTTTCAGAATCAGGCTCTGTAGAAATAAAGCAGAGATAAATCAAAGTGGGAAAATCAAATCTTTTGCAGAGATCACTAAGCTCTTTATATGTGACTTTAAAAGAGCTATTAAAGCTGTTACAAGAGACTATTTTAAGTGTCACACAAGGTCATCTGCTTACTGACCTTCCATAAATTCAGTCAAAGAAGGGACCTTAAGCTGCAACTGGGAAATGAGATTTGAATGAGATGGAGACTGAACATGAGACGGTGAGCATGGCCTACAAGATGATTCTCCCCCTACAGATGAAGCAGACCCAAACACAGTATTAGAATGATTACAGACTACCATGGGGGAACTGGTTAGATTTATACACCATCAACATGATAAATTAACTCACCACTGTCCTTGTCTTTCCTATGATCACTGAGAAGTAAAGCTCTCTGATAACTTCGTTCTCTTACTTGTTCCACAGAGGTTGATGCAGTCCTGCAAAAGAGAAGCACATTTTAAATTTAAAATGTACTCCCACGGACCAAATTTAGGACAATGTATATGCAAATACAGAGTCAGAGAGTTTACAGTGTTGGCTGCATGTAAAAACCAAATAACTGGATGTACATAAGGAACATTATTACTTAAGTGGTTTGTATGTATTTTCTCCCACTTCAAATACACTGATTTCCTGCAACCCTGTTACATTACAGGAACTGGTAATTCCTCTCAATCAGGGAATACCTGTAGATCTGTGGGATTGTTTTCTAAACAACTGAAAAGTAAAACAATAAAGGTCACAGGTACAAGTTCCTAGCATCCATTTGTAGAAAACTGTCTTCTTCCAAAACTGGAAACTAGAAACAATCACCTTATTTGTTTGTTGTTAAGAATCTTCTCTTTAACAGTGGATCCAGAATTGTAAATAGTGCACTACTACAAATATACCTCTGTTTAAGCTTCTACATTTACTTGCCAGACAGGGGGTATACAATGACAGTCTGATCTTCTCTCTTACAATCGATTACATCTCTCAATCACAACCTGATCAAGAACATCATAAATAACAACACTCCACAAAACTCTGCTTTCCTGTATGGCAAGGACATATGGCATTATTCCATGATACTGGTGCACTGAAATAAATTTTGGTGCTGCTGTGCAGGGGCACTGCAAAATCCTAGCAGTTTAGCCTGTTTAGCCTGTTTCCACATCCTTTGATTACAATATAGTGCAGTGTCTTCTGCACAGTGAACTTACAGCCACTTTTCAGTGGAATGCTTAAGACTGCAGTTAATTAACGTTCTCTCCCTTCAACTGGCTCTACAAAATCCTTCTGGAACAGCTTCTAGAACAGCTGGAGCATGTGAGCAGAAGGATGTTCAACTCCTCAGCCCATGTTCATCCCCAACACAGTTGGGGATGGGGATGGCCTTCACTACAGCATGAAGAACATCTGCAGGGTTTATTTTGCACTAGCATTTTGGAAACACTGTCACCACAGCTGACCATCTACTTTAAGGCTACCAAAACCACAGTGAAAAATATGTGCAGTGTTTTATACAGACTGAAGTCACTCTATCTCATCCCCATCCATACTCCATCTCTCCTCAGGATTTTTGGTTGTTAGGATTTTGGCACGGCATTCAACTGACCACATGGTCTGCAAACAAGGGAACCATTTAACCATCCTGAACAACACTGTCAGTGTCATCACACGCTCCCTCCCTGAGCAGGAGCGGGTGGCCGGGCTGCAGCCCTGCACGTGGCAACTGAGCTACAGCAAACATCCCACACATGTTCCAGCCACGTGACTGAAACATAGACCTCCTAAGGTCTTCCAGAAGCTTTTGTTAATCAATACAGATAATTCTCCTGTTCCACCCTCTTCCTCTACAGCACTTTTGGAAAGGTCTGAGATTTAACATGAAAAACATTCTCTTCAGTCCACAGACAAAGGAGTGGAAACAAGGACACAAATGCTCAAATCAATACCTCTTTTGCTCTCAAAAAATAAAAAAGGAAAGCAGAATTAAAATAATTTAACCAATGTCTTATGGGTAATTTTTAATATATTTTAATCTTTATGATGTATCTTCTGTATTTCTGAAGAAAGAGGTGAGATGACAACACTAATCTGAAAGGACTTCCAGTCAGTAACCTGCCACTACACCCTTAATGGAAACTAATTTCAAATAGGAAAGACTTGGATTTAAGTACATAATTCTTCTGAATTTTAGTCCTATAGTTTTGTGGCTTACCACTGAACTTCTGGTTCATTCTTCTCACTGGAGGAAGATTCCTTAATTGCACAGTTGTTGCCATTGTCCTCTGGAGCTGCATTATAAACAGTAGCTGGCAGTGGTAAAGGCAGGCTTGCAGTGTTATCAGTTTGCTCCCCATTTTCACCACTGTTGTTATACCCATCATTAGCACCATTGTTATTACTTGTATTTC
Source organism: Lepidothrix coronata (assembly GCF_001604755.1). Taxonomy (NCBI): domain Eukaryota; kingdom Metazoa; phylum Chordata; class Aves; order Passeriformes; family Pipridae; genus Lepidothrix; species Lepidothrix coronata. Next base: position 5,294,372 of record NW_016690212.1, read on the forward strand.
CTCCACCAGCAGCATGAGGAGATACAGTAACCAGGGGAAAGCTGTCTGTCTTTGAGCCACTTTTTCGAGCTTCTCGTTGTCTCTTACGGTATTCTAACAAGGACACCTAAGGAGCAAGAAAACCCAGAAAACAAACATTAGAAGGGAAGTTTCACCTCTTTCATTTCTCAGTTTCAATTAAATGTAATATTTTAGTAAGACCATTTAATTGGTTCTAAAAGAAAATGAGGATAGATTAACTGAAGACATTTCACCACATCTGCAGTGAATTTACAGAGCACTGAGCTACTAAAAACTGTAAAGACGATGTTATAAAAAAGCTTCTGCCAAGAGAACAAGTATGTATTCTGCCTCAGGGAAGAAGCAGATGACACAAGTCAGCAAAAAGTTTCCCTGTGGTTGTAGCTACAAGGGACAGTTTCTCCTGGAACTGCAGCATTAGTAAGAGTATACTGATACAGTAAAGCAAATTTCGAGGTCACATCCTGCTCTCAGTCATACTGACTCCCTTGTATGAAAAACCCACTACCCTTCTGCTTCACTCTGCTGCACGTATCAAAGCTCTTCATACATTTTTCTTAACATACAGAATTTGCAACTTAAATTTTCATTCTTTCCCCAGAGTTTATTTTGAATTTCTGTCTTTACTGCATGCTAAAAGAGACTGATTAAGAACATATTCTTAAGCTAATTCTAAGTTTATTACCAAAAATAATGACACGTGAAAAGTGGTTTCTACTTTATATATATGTATGTAAAATCCCTACGCAGACCTTCCACAGAATAGAAATCAGTTTAAACAGTAAGTTGTCATCAGTGAGAAAAATAATGTTCCAACATTTTCACTATGAATCTTCAGGATTTGAAGCAAAGAGCTGAAATACTGACCTTCAGACCTACTTTATTCAGAAATTACACTAGTTTGGTGAAAATGACATTTAATATCTATAAATTCTCCTAGTTATCAACAACCTACTCTGAACCATACAACATCCAAACCAAGAAACTAATGTGCAATAATGAAAAAAAAATGTTTAACTGGCTTAGTCCTCAATAAAAGCAGTCATCCATTTTTATACACAGAGAAAAGCAAGGCAGCCTGCTTTGTTTGCAGTCCTAAGGCTTTTTCTTTGTTTGCTTTCAAACAGATCTCTATCCGTTAGAGACTCAACCATATGTCAGGGTAAAAACAGAAGTACCTGATTTTTCATAAAAAAGTTCAGGTTAAGAACTGATCTTGCTTTCAAATAACTTTGTATTTCCACACCATGTGACAGAGACCCCTTGAAGAATATTGATTTAAAGAAAGCTTAAATGTTAAAAGAGCAGACAAAGCCTTTGCGGTGTGGCCACTATATACAGGACTGTACTGAAAAGGGAAAAACTTGTGCAATGGTAAGAGAAAAGAGTGAAACAAATGTTCACAGGAACACTGAAATATGAAAAAACCTCCTCCAAAGACCTCCCCTAGGATATTCCTGTCTTACATGATCCTAGGAAAAAGGCTTCTATTTATTTCCTGCAAAATTCCTGAATTCTCGCCTTTCACCTTCGGTGAGATCTAGCCCACCACCACCTCCTTTTATACTGTCAAAACCTGCAAATTTTTTTGTGTGTGTCTTTGGAAATCCTAAAGCCCATTCCTTCAGTGATACAGATGCAATTTGCTCTGGTTGTTTCTTCAAACTGAAAATTTTAGACAGGAATCCCAGGATTCAGGGGTGACAGGGGGCAGCCACACCTTTTTTTTATTCAGGGATTAGTGTAGCATCAGCCCTCATCAGTGACAGTCTGGAAGAATCCTTGTCAGCAAGAGAAAGGAGGAGGATTACTGAAGCATGAAGTGCTGCTGGGATTTGTTAAGACTGATTTAGCCTTCAGACAAAGAATGTGAAGTTACAGAAATTTTGGCTTATGTTTTCTTTTGAGGTTTGCCAAAACAGCAGGGCTACAGTAAAACACACAGATCTATAAAATTCTCAGGACCCTGACCAGGTAAGAACAGAATTCCTACCAATCTCACTCTGTTTATGTCTCAGCCTGAAGCAAAGTAAACAAAAACCCAGTTCTGCTGGAGAACTGATGAAGGAAGAATCCTGAGTGCTCCCCAGCAGGATGCTCCCTGCCCACAAGGGAAAAGGCACATACAAGGGGCTGTAATGTGACCAAAAAACCCAAACCCCACGGTGCATGTATGTTACACACACAGAAAATGCCCCCACTCCCCTCATCACTACTTCCATAAAGAAAATAAATCACATCTTTCAAACAAGAAAGAATGAGACAGAACTGGCAAGCTGTTGCTCTGGAGATCATTGCATTACATGTCTGTTGCCCTTCCTGCAAAGGGACTCTCACCTGACACTACAATGCAATCTAAGAGCTATGCAAAACAACTTCCAATCCTGGTTCGAGTTGCCCATGACCACACCACTTACCCACAAGAACTGTTTCATGAGAGTAGCAAATTTAAATTGCACTTATTTTTCAAACACAGTATTTGATAAAAAACCCTCAAACCAACAACCAAATTAAGTCAAGAAAAATATTCCTTGGAACTAAGTATTTCTGTGCAGTTCTGACTTTAAAGTCAGAGTATCCTAAATGTGTTAGTGCAATTTCTTGCAGTAATTCATAACAGATGTTCAGGTATATCATCTCTATGCTGCTACTGTATATCCTGTATAATAGAACAGCGTAACACCAAATGGCATAAGCAACCATTTTCAAACCTGAAAAGCAATTTATTGAGCAATTAATTTAAGACTCATATGAAATAGAAGTTAATTTGTATGTATTACTTGGAAAAAATAAATTTACTGATGGCTGTATGCAGCTTTACTCTTTGCCCTTCATTATTTCCCCTCAAAAATGTCTATTACACTGTAGTATGTAAAGATGTGCCACCAGCTGGTTTTTATTACATTAGGGCTCTCTCTGTTATGGAAGTATCATCAGCAGTTGACAAAAGGCAGACCAAATGATTCTTAAAATTATAACCTTTTTCTTTTGTGGAGGATTCTGGGGTGTGCAATTTCCATCCATCATATTGTCGTTATTGACAGTCCTTCCAAAGCCAGGTGCAATTCCATCTTCTGAAGTACAAAAAACAGATGCTTCCATGAACATGCCTCTTCCATCATCTTGAATTGGGCACTTGGACTCGCTTATTCTGAATCCACCTCCTACCTCCAACTGATGTGAAGGGGTCAAGTCCCTCAAATTAGAATTCATTGAGAAATTTACACCTGTCCTGTCAGGACTTTTTACCCAGGAAGAATAAACTGTGCCCCGTCCACAATGAGCAGTTTCTAGTTGGCTGTTTGCATCAGTCCTATCATGTGTGGGGGCTTCCAGGTTTTTATGCAGTGCACTTTGCTCAATTACTTCGAGTCCCAGCTGGAGGTCTGACACAGATTCCATTTCTCCAGTGCACTGCCGTGTGACATCAGTCCTATTCCTTGGACTAGAATATCCAATAGTCTTTATTTCTTGCAGGCCCATTTCTGTCAGGCTGGAATTTCTGAAAGAATTCAGTGCTAGAATCGATGCTCTGTCATAACCCTGTGTGAAGAAAACACACATCAACTATTTTTTCACACTCCATCAAAACTGCAACTACTCTGACAGTCAGCTGCGCCTCTAAGTGGGATTAAAAGCCTTAAAGTACCATGAATTTATCTGTTTTAAGAAACAATTCTACAGCCAGACACTTATTTCTACTGTTCCCATGTATTACGTTAAAGCATTTTAACAAAATGCACATTAACCAAAGTAAAAATAAACATTATTTGTCAGATTTTATTTTACGACTGGCAGAAGAAGGAGAGCAGTGGCAACAGCAGCAAGTCCCTGGCCAGGAAGCTACAAAGCACTTGCTTCAACTCAACATAAAAGAGATTCTCCTCAGTGTCAAAACACTTATTTCAAAGAGGGAGAAAAGTTTTTCCAAGACACTTTTGAATTCTGAGACAAAGCAGGACACATGCATTCTGCACACTGGGAGTACCCAGGCACATTCCAACAGCACTTGATGCTTCTCAATTAATCCACCTAAGCCCATTTACTACCTTTGTGCTCTGCTCTCTCACTCTAAGCATAACTGGGATCAACAAAAACAATTAAGAGATGCTGGTAACAAGGAGAAATGTTAATCTGAATCTAACTACAACCTGGAAAGCAAAGTGTTCTTTTTCTGTTCTTGTCTGGAAATTACAGTAGTTACTCCTTTCCATTATGAGGAGTTTTAAATGATACGGAAAAAGAAAGAAACCAGTTTAAAATAGAGAATGTAACAGGTAAAGTGGAAATAAAAAGCAGTATGCAAATAACCTATAGGGAATTTACCCTTTACATTGTGAGAAACTTGCAATGGCTGGTGAACAGCATTTACTAAGAACAGTGCAGCCATACAGGTGACATCAAGATACCCTTTGCAGGTTTGTGCATGTTTCCTTACCTCTTGACTGTAAGCTCTCCTTTTTATTTCTGGGGAACTGTCAGGTGAGGAAATATTCTAAATAAAGAAGAAGAAATTGCAAGTCAATTTATTTTTTACCTTGGAGAAATATAAACCCCCCCCTTTGTAAGAGGAGTACAAATACCGATTAACACTGGAATGTCCAAACACATTCTCTGAACACATTAAAATTCTTCATAAATCTCACCTCAAAGTGCATGGTATTTCCATGTATACATGGAGTTACAGGAGTAACTGGTGAATATATGGGTTTGTAACCATTTCTACAAGCTTCATCTTCTGTTTTTACCCTAGGAGGAGTAGCAAACAAGGATGGCTCGGAGGCAGTGATGTCAGCATGGGTTGGTGTGGCATAGGGAGAAGGAGTAGGTGTGGAGGTTTCTGAGAATGCAGACTCCAACAGCTGATACAGTCTTCGCTTTTTCAGTGGTGTGGTTAGATCTGTGTGTTAAAATTAGAAAAAAGTTGGAAGATATCTAGATACAGCAATCACTTACAGTTGTCACTTTATGTAATGAAATTACGAATTCCACATTAAAAACCTGCATGGTTACAAAAATCTTTTAAGGGCAGGCTTCCCGAGAGATGAACTTTTAACAGCCTACAGACTTCCTGAAAAATAAACTCTTTAACAGCCTACAGATATATCAGTAACTGGAATCTGTGTGTTAAGATGCTGGGAAGAACTGTCTGTGTCTCCAGAAAAGGGAAAGTCAACTTCTATGCATTTTTAAGACTGTTCAGCTAAAAAGTGGAGATTGTAAGTTCAGGACTGTAAACGGCATTCATCTGACAGGTTCCATATCCTTATGGAAGTGTGTTTAGTTTTTAGTGCATTCTCATTTTCTATTATGCCTACAAGATTACACAGCTTTTCCCCTGTGTGCTACACAGGCCTAATGAGTTTTAAAGGAATCTAAATATACAGAACAGCATGGAAAGTAATTTACACCTGATCTCTTACTATTAACAGTCAAAAACATTAGTCTTTTGTTGACTGCAAATGCTATGAGATATGGTGGTTTCTTATCTAACATACATTAAAGGGGGGAAAAATCCCAAGCCCTATGCAATGAAGCATTTCTTTCAAAGAAAGTAACATCATTTTAAAAAACACAGTTCTCCACATTCAGCTACCTTGATATAACTCTTATGCAGTGTACTAGTAAAAGTTTCACACCTGTTAAGGAACAGCTGTCATTCAGTAATAGAGGACTTTTATGTTCACCATTGATGGCTGGACTTCTAGATCTCTCTTGTGATGGTGAATTAAATCTATCAATCATTGTTGAATTTTCTTCTTCCAGAGCCTGCTTCAACCAACGCTGTAAGACAACAAGTTCACATTAGTGACTTAGAAGTTTAATGACGAACATTTCAAAACACATATCACCACTGAAATGGTTTGCCAACCAGCTTTTCTTCTGCCTAAATTTATGCTAGCAAATAGACTTCTTTTTAATTAATATGGGATGGGGAACCATAGCGAAGGGAAGCATTACCTTCTTACAAGAGCCAGTAATGTTTTCCACAGGTTCTTTTTTCCTCCTTTTTTCTGAAAGGAATGGTGAAGTAAAACGAATATAGTGCTTTGGAGTTGAATAAACATGTGGACTGTAAGTGAGACCAGGTAAAGAATTCAGCTGAGTAGCCAGAACTTCAGGGTCTGTAGTTATGCGTAGAGGCCTTTCTGGTAGACTGTCTGTAGGTTTCCCTGCTTTATCACTCTTTTCACTTAACCATTCACTGACCAAGTGCTAAACAGAGAGAGAAAAGAAATTACTGTTTTATGAGGGTTTTTATTAGTGGCATTTAAAAATTTTTTAGTCTAATTATTCATCTTGTCAACCATTACACAAATTAAACAGTTACTGTCCAGGCTGCAAGTTTAAAAATACACAGCGAGAATGAGGACGGTTTCAGTGAAATAGTGGGGATAGCAGAAGAAATCACTACAGATTTGTTTACATACCAGTTTGGGGCTTTTTTTTTTTTTTGTTCTTGTTGTTGTAAACTACATTTAGTTCTTCTGAATTTAATTCTCACTGAACATACTATACAAGTGCCCCTATCAATTGTACTTAAGAATTTAGTATATAAAATTCCAAAGCAAATTTTAAACTTGTGCCTGAGCAACTAGGCTAAGGAGAAATATTGTAACATTAATATAACAAACTTAAACTCCTCATCAGATTTCTGTACTGTCAGGACTGTGCCTCAGTCAACATCTCAGGCAGGTGCCTTGAACATGAATCTTCAACTGTAGCTGTATTAAATTATAGCACATGGACTAAGGCACATTACTCAAAAAAGGGTTTTCTTTAGGTAGTTCAGTGTTTTTAAAAAACATGCCAGTGGACTTGAGTTTCTATTAACAGATAAACCAACTTCCTAAATTTTACAATGATTCAAAATTAAGGACATGCAAAAACAGCACACTAAATAATAATAATGTGATAGTAAGGCTTTAACACAGATTATCATAATATATTTAAGTTGCTTGTCTTTTACAAACCTATTTAATTAATTTTTAAAGTAGGACTTTCTCTGCACTTAGAGTACACTGAGTGCAATGTAATGAGACACTTCACAGATATTCATCCTTAATACTATGAAACAACAAAGAAGTGCAGTAAAGTTCAGACTTGGGACATCTTTGTTCCTTCCTGCTATGCAACGCGGAAGAAAGGAAGAAAGATCCTAGTCTTCCTTCTCATAAGAATTTAATAGGGATGCAATAAGCAGTGTTACAGGATGACTCAGGTGCCTCTTGAAAAAAAAAAATCTAAGGTGTGTTTGGGGGTTTAAGATAAAACCATCTTAAAACTGTTATTGTTCATTTGACAAGAAGTTTCAACCTATGACTTCCTTCCCCTTTCCCTCCACTATATAAAATTTCCAGAACTTCTTGTAAATCAAGCTACAAACACTTTTTAATGCAGTCTGTAGAATTTCAAAGCAGAAAGTTTTACTGCTTTATTCACACTTGCAGATTTAAGATTTTTAAGTGTCTTTAAATATTGTGCCATTTCTTAGAAGTTTTCTGCAATGTAGTCCAATGGAAAAAACCTTAAAAACAAAACACTAAAGAAGAATGTTCTCTCCAAACATGCACATAAATTTTGGGTGTTTAAACCTATTCACTTCAGAACAGACATTTGGAAAGTACTAGAAGTTAATTATTTCCTTGGAGATCTTCTGTTTGCTATCTGAAGCATACAATGAACAAAGGACAGAAAGGCAACTTATTTCCCTGTTTTTTTTATTTAAATTAAGTATGTTTTGATTATGTGTAGTATTTCAATCCATTCAGAAAGCCCATTTAGGAAACATTCCAAAATTGCTCTGAAAGATGTATTTTGGACGTCTCTTAAAATCCAAAAGAACTTCTACCAGAGGATGTTACAAACTTAAATCTATTACCAGTGACTGGCTATACAATGGTGATTTTTAAAGAAATGAGTCAATGTTTAAAAAAAAAAAAAAAAAAAGCAGTTGCATACTGATGAAGCAGTCTGTAACTTTTTAAAACTCTGTTAAAGTCCATTCTCTTCTCCCCATACCTCAAGACACATACCTTCTTTGTTTTAGGATACTTAGTAGGGCATTTACTAAGTGCTGGGGCTTCTGTTTCAGTAACCATTTCTGTAACAACAGTTTCGGCTTCAGGTTCAGCTACCAGTGCAGCATTCTCAGTTTCATTATGCTGTGAAGTTACTTCCACGTCAGGAGAAGATGGCTGGATATCTGAACACATGCTGACAGTTCTGTGCCGTCTGCGCTGCTGTCCAATGTGAGTCCTACTCCGTGAGAAGCTTTTTCTCTGTTTAGCTCTATTAACTTTGGCTGGGGTAGGCTTGGTGGCAGTTTCTTCTTTTGCAGGTTCCTGGTACAACACAGAAGTCTCATAAGCAGATCCCACACACATTTAGAGCTATCTATCTTTCTTAGATGAAAATGTCAGTTCCCTCTTCTTTTACAGGTCCAAAAAGCCTCTAATTTTTATTACGATATTTCAGAGATAATATTTCTCTCCTTCTTAAAGGCAAATGAGAAGATTTCATGTATTTTCCTCCCAAGCAATTGTAGAGTACTCACACACACCAGTCAGACCAGGACAGATTTGTGTAAGAACTGACACACCGCATTAATTTATCTGTAAGCTCAAAATCAACTGCTTACATCATGATGTCTTTCAGTCCAATATTCTTTCTGCAATTTATAGTTTACTAGGTATTTAGCATTGCACAAAAGGTACTTCACAGAATGCTGACAGGAACTGTTCAGGGAAACGACCTGAACTGAGAACCTGTATGAGTATTTGCAAACTAAGAAGCATCCAGCAACAACAGGGTAAATAACTGTTTAAAAGACATTAGGTATCATCTGCAAGAACTCAGAAAAAAAATACATTTTAATAACTTCTTTCCTTTAAAATAACAGAAAGGATTATAATGTGTTCCTGAATAAACCACCGAAGAAGCAAATTGTTCTCCACTGGTTATAGACAGTGCCTAAGGAAAGCCCCCTCCTGTGGCTAAAGTCAACACTGGTAAATGCTTCTATCCTGAACTTCAAAGACAGACTGAATTACACAGCTGGGGTGTGTGTGCATGTCTGCATAAATTCACGTAACAGATATTCCTCATTAAATAATTCTATACGTGTCTTATTAGGAAAAAAATTTAGGAGCTAATATAATGTCAAAGAAGCACCCAGATTTTGGTCAAATGTATTTGAGTTCAGAGGGAGGAAAAAAAAAAATGTATTCATACATCTTGAAGTGCAGTTCGACATCCAAACTGACAAAATATGCAATGTTAAAAGCTAGATTTAAAATAAAGCTACAGATAACTACCTGAATAAATTCAGCATCATTGAGAATCTGTGCTTCCTTGCATTCCGATTTAACCTCAGTTTTTGCTGTGCTGATTCTTTCCAAAGCCTGTTCTCTTCTTTTTTCTCGTTTTTCTAGTCTGGCAAAAGCTTGCAGGATAGCTTCCATTTTCCGTTCTTCTCTTGTCTGATGGATTTAACAATAATCATGATCAATTTTGGTCATAATCTTTCATGCATATAAATATGTAATTAAATACTCCCTCCCAATTTTTAAAGTACTTCAGAATGTGTTAAACATATGTTGACATGAAGATAAAGTTCAGCAGAAGCTCAGATTAAAGGGAGATGTTACAATCACTGCCATTAATAGAGACTGCTGAGGAAAGGCCTGCAATCAGACCAACCCTGACAAAAAAACAAGTTTCAGATTTAAGAACGTGCTAAAAATGTTTGAATGCTAACAAAAACCCCCATATTTTTAAATGGTACTTTTTGTAACACTGTTCTATCAACCTCTAAAAGACAGGATTTCTGGAGCTTTTTAAGTTGGGAACTCAAATAGAATAGCCAAAATACTAACTCCCAACACTCTCTCTAAAAATGACCATCACAAATAGCACACAATAGTAAAGAACAAATAATTAAATCTAAGAGAGACGCTGTAGAAATCATCTAAAGGCAGTTAAAAAGTAATAGTTGAAGATAAAAGCAGGTTTTGTCAGAAAGCAGTGATCAACCCAGATGAAATGTTCTCAAATAGAAACACTTGCATTTTAAGGGTAAGTTCATGTAAGGATCTGACTTCACACATACTCTACACGCCTACAAAAAGGCAGCAATTAGCATGGGAATAGCAGGTGTCACTAAGCCTTAGTGATGACTTTAGGCAGCTACTTGCTTCCCAACTTACCATCTTCCTTTTCCTTTCTGCAATCTGCTCCTCTGATTCCATTTCTACTTCATTGCTAATGGGAGTTTTTTCTTCTATATCATCAATAAAATCTGGCTCCTGAAAGATGGAAACGACTGTTTTACAGAAGCTCTACTCCTCTTGCAAACTATGGAAAACTAAAAGCTACACAGAACTAAGATTCCTCAGATCATTATATCAAAAGTAACGTTAAACAGCTAACTTTAATAGCTGCTCTGCAATATAAGTTCATAATTTATGTGTCGCAGACCTCTTCCAACAGCTCTTTCAAATATGGATATATTAAAAGAAAGATCAATTTAAAATTTACCATCATGGTACATTACCAGGTGGCTTTGCCATACTATCTGCCCATTATCCAGTGTTCAGCTTCAGTTGGGAGGAGTAAGGTATGTTTTGAATTAAACACAGACCTGCAGAGCTCTATTAAACATGGAGCTAGCTGCATTCAACACTTAGTATTCTGGGTTGGAGTTCTGTTACAGGAGCAGGGCTAATTATTGCCATGTTTAAAATACTCTGCTCCTAAGTAACAGAGGCAACTAATCAAAAGGCACTTCAGGATGAAATGAGCTCCTGAAAGCACGACATGAGGCATTCACATTAGAGAGCCACAAAGAAATTCAGAGGAAAAAAGTATAGTTAAAGGTGGTATGGGAACCAACATATTTTTAAATACAATCAAATATTAAAGAAAACTGAGAATAGTATACAAAATTCTGAACAGCTTATCCGCCATTCTGATTTCTGATAGATCTCCATATCCCTTTTCAGTGACTTATTAAAATTCCTTCAGTAGCTACAAAAGGAGAGTATCTGTGTTTACAAGCTTTTATTTCTGAGCATCTTTGTGTCAATACCTGATTATTAGAAATGGACAGCCTGAGAGGAGAGAGCTTTCTCTGCTTATTATCTGTGATTTTCATTTTGGTGGCTGCTCCTTCACAGTCCAGTGTGATGTTCTGATTTTGAGTCTCCTTTTCTCTTGAAACATCTTTCTCCTTCTTTCCCTTTTTCCTTCTGGTTTCATATCCAGTATTGATGTTTTCTGTAGGCTCAGAACGTCTGAGAACTGGACATTCAGGATTTTCTTTGAGGCAAGCACAATCCACTTTGTATTTACTGGAAGTAATTAAATGCAGGAAGGTGTATTTGATTAGGCTATACAGCAACGAGATCTTTCAATACTAAATCACATAAGCTGATGTACTTCACATTAGACATCTGCTGTAATGTAAACCAACCACATTAAAAAGCAGGTGACTCAAGTTTTCACCATGATATACAATACTGCTGTAACTCCAAAAATCCCATCTACCAGTTAACTGGTTGGTTGCCATACAGAATTCTTTTAAATTCAGTTCAGTATTTGCTTAAAAGACAGAAGACATCTAAAATCTGAGTGTAATTCTAGATGGAAATACAACCACCACAAAATGAACAGATGCACGAAAGGCAGAGTTCTTTCTTTATGCCAAGACAGACACAATTTACAGAACGAGCACAGTGAACTCAAGAGTCACTCACACAATTTTAAGCTGCACTTGGATACATAGGAAATGTTATTCAAACACATTCAACTGACAGCGCTGTCAGCTGTAGGTACTAAACACAACTACCATGCATTTTTAAAAGGATAAATAACAAAACCCAAAAAAACTATCAACCAGCAATTTCTCAGGTTCTTTTCACATAAGAGATCACAGAGTCATACAAATGCTCATTTTGGAAGGGACCTTAGAGATTATCTGCTTCCAAACCCCCTGCCATGAGCAGAGATACCACTCACTTGCTCAGGACCCCATCCAACCGGGCCCTGAACACTTCTCCAATTTTTTTAGCTTAGATTAGATATTAGGAAGAAATTCTTTGCTGTGAGGGTGGTAAGGCACCAGAACATACTGCCCAGAGAGGCTGTGGATTCCCCATCCCTGGAAGCATTCACGGCCAGGTTGGACGGGGCTCTGAGTAACTTGGTCAAGTGGGAGGTGTCCAAGACAGGAGACTGGAACTGGATGATCTTTTAAGATCCCTTCTGACCCAAACCATGCTATCATTCTATTATCTTTTAGTTGAAAACTATTCTCCCCTGTCTAAGAGAAGGTCACTCTAAACAAACCTACGTTCTGAGACCCTCACTGCCACTGTCCAAGCGTGCTTGGCCCCGGCAGATGAACCTCAGGATTAAAGGGTGGGCTCAGTTCAGCGCACGCTGGGTCTCACCTAAAAAATCCACTGCGCAGGCTTGAAGGGTTAATGACCTTTCCCAAATCTTTGCTCGGGAAGACTGGCCATTATTCTCCCCTGTCTTATCACTATCTGCTCATGTTAGAAGTCCCTCTCCCCCTTTTTTTTTTAAGCCCCCTTTAAGAACAGGAATGCTGCAATGAGGTCTCCCCTGATACTTCTCCAGGCTGAACAACCCCAGCTCTCTCAGCCTTGTCTTCATAGGAGAGGTTCTCAGACTTCTGACCATCTCTGTGGCCCTCCTCTGGATCTGCTCTAACAGGTTCACAACTTTCTTGTACCAAGGACTCCCGACCTGGATGCAGTACTCCAGGATCTCAAAAACACAGCAGAGGGGGAGAATCACTTCTCTCAATCTGCTGGTCACACTGCTTTGATGCTGCCGAGGTTGTGGTTGGCTTTCGGACTGCAGGCACATGCTGCTGGCTCATGTTCAGCTTTTCACCCACGAGAACCTACAAGTCCTTCTCTGCAGGACTGCTCTCAATGAGTTCTTCTCCCAGTCTGTACTGGGACTGCCCCAGTCCAGGTGCAGGTAGACTTGCAGGAGGTTCATGTGTTTTCAATTCTAATGTCTGTCATGCCCCCCGGGCGGCATCCTGTCCTTCTGTTGTATCAACTGCACCACTCAGCTTCCAGTCATCTGCAAACTTGCTGAAGGTGCACTCGATCTCACTGTCTATGTCACTGATAAAGACATTAAAGAGGGATGTAGAACAATTCTTATAAGTGCCAGGTTTCCTGAGGCAGTCTGAACCAAAGCTGATTAATACAGGTGGTCTGTGGTCATACTTAGTTCAGGTCAGGTAGCAAAGGCACGTCTACACAGCACTGCATCCAAGTTGGCTTAAAAGAGCAGACCACAGAAGTGCAGTAATAAAAATACAGAAGAAACTCTGCGCACGCACACACTGTTTACTGTAAATACAGTGCCTAAGGAGCCCTCTGTTATTAGAGCATGCAAGAAAGTAAAAGACATAAAACCAAAGCCATCCTGAATTGCAAAGTAACCAAATGAGCATTTGATGTATTTTAGAACATCATTCTCAAATACTTACCAATTTCCATAATCAAAATCAAATGCTATGGTAATCTCTGCTCCCTTTGGAATGTTATGGATGGAGTAAATATAAAGATGAATTGTTCCATCTTCAATTACGTGCCTCACCTATATTCAAGGGAATATCATATTATCATGAGTTACTTTCTTTTTTTCTAAGTACGTGTATAACAATTGTAGGGATTGCTTAAATTATCAAAGGAAAAGGGGACTTCTAAGTAAATAAAACCTAATTTAACTTCATATATACTCACCTCTGCATTTGGTGTACATGAACGCCTGATAAATCGAGCTTCATTCCCAAAAGTCCTTGCATCAACACACATTTCTAGCCCATGGAATTTGGAATAAAATAAAACAAATGGGTAGGGCCTGAAAAACATACAAGAAAACCAGTAGTTTTATCATTTTAAAGACGCTAAATAGCACTTATTCTTCACATTAGTCATGTGCTGTTTGACACGATAACATGCTGTTTGACACAATACACCAAATTTGTGGGTTAATCTAAGAATGACATGCTTGCATTTAAGCTTCATGATTTTAACTGGTACATTCTCCAAATTTATTCTCAGAATACCTCAAGTTGGAATTACAGTACCTTATGCATAGGATCTAAAGGGAGAACAGTAACAGGTCAACCACCAGACATGGAAGACACAAGGTTAAGATTTATGAGATTTCTTAAAACTTCTGACAGGCCCTGAAATGAAACTCAGAAATTTATACACCATGTAGAACCACATAAAAAAAGTAACACCTCCATGTGCTTGGCTAACACCTGCAGCACCACCAGCACCTAACCCTCCTGAAGCAAGGGGACATTCAAATAATTCACCAGGACATGGTTTAAGTTCTGCTATTGCAAACACCAGGGAACCCGTCCATCTTTACTGAGCTAAAGCTATGTGTTCCATCTTCTCCAATGGGTCTCTTGAAAATTCCCAACTAGGTGTGTCCATGCAGTTAGTGGCAGCATTGAAAACAACCCACAGAAAGAAGGCAGCAGTCATGCATGGCTCAATAATTTAACCAATTAGAGAACTCTGGCAGTAAAGTGACCCCAAGTCAACCATTGTCCAATTTCATTCTCAGCCTGATGGACTTAAAATCTGTTTTTCTCACAAAAGATAATGTCTTTGCCATTAACTTACGAATTATTTTAGGATGGTAGAACCTGTCAACCCCTGGTTTAAGGTACAAAACTACCCAACTGAGAATGTAGGAATCCTGTAACCAGGGAAGAACAAAGAAAGAGGAAACTAGCTCCTGAACAGATCTGTAAGGATATTCAGAAGAGAAAGAGGGAGACCAGATTCCAGCTGCCATTACTTTTAATCAGACAACAGTAAAATGCAAGACAGTGCTGACAACTAAGACCCACTTGTACTTGAGGCAAGAGTTTGGCAAAACACCATTTTAACAGTTACTTTACTAAAACATCTGGAATAAACAAACCTTTTAAAGAAATATCCATTAGCTTCAAATTGTTCTCTCAGCATGAACTTTCCTCTGTATTCAATAATAAGTGCATCGGGAGGCAGGTCTTTGGCAGCTTTTAAAATTTTCTTGTTTTTTTGTATGTAACTCTGAAAAGACATAGATTCATTTATGAAGTATCAGTATCATTTTCCCACTATTATTAACAGCAGATTACACTTTCACAACTACTAAGCAGTTTTATGTGAATTAAAAATCCTTCTAGTAAGTAAACCTCCAGACTGAAGTGACCGAACTGTCCTGTTCCCCTACCAATGTGACTAGTTATGAATTTAGATTAAAGGAATGCTTCAGCCCTAGTTCTCCAGCACATGGCTGAAAACCAACTTATTCACGTTCTCACAATTCAAGTACTATATCCCTTAGTGCACTTAACTCTCACCATGACTAGGATGAATTGCTGCATTATTTTGCACAACACTTTCAAAAGGCTCCAATTCCTTCAAACAAAACAAAACATGCAGACATAAAATGACATTCACAATTCATTCAAGGAAAAACAGAACAGGAAAGTAACATAATAACAGAATCCTGAGAGAGTTTCCAAATTTATTTGCATGTCTTTAGACGGAAGGACGGCTTTTAATTAAAAACCAATACATACCCTGGCAATTAGTGAACTCACACCTCTCATAACTGTCATCACCAACCAAAAAGGAAGTAGCCTCTATGTAGGCAAAAGGCTCTGTAAGTAGGGATATTCCTCTAAGGAGGGTGTCCCATATGCCATGATGGTCTTCAAGAAAAAGAAGCAAAGATGCTTCCATTAATCTGCTACAGTAACTATTCCTCAAGATTTCTGCTACAAAGTGCTATGGTCTTTTACATGGCTCTGATTTTAAGCCTGCAAGTAACTGAGAGTAAGGCTAAAAAAAAAAAGACATTGCACATTTTCTTCATGAACTAGAAATCACAGGATCATGTGAGTAAAAAAAGAAAAAAAAAATCAGTATAAGAAATATCATTCATGAACATTCAGAACACTTACCACACCTTAAGAAAAATGTAGACAGTGAACATGTTGATACACATAGAAAAAAAAAACCAAACGGATTCAGCCTCTATGCTCCTATCTATTCTAACCACTCCTTATATTCCTCACAGAGAAACAGCAACAAAGTTGACTGCCTGACAAAAAACAGTGTAAGGACAATCCAATGTTCAGGCTCTGACTAACAACTTAGCTGCTTTTTAGGATAAATGATACGCTAATATAAACATAACCAGGGATGATACAGAATGTATAAAAGTAAATTTCAAATTCTGAAAAATGTTAAAATTCTGATGTTAAGTCTCTGGGGGTTTTTACTTGTTTTTTTTTAAAGGCATCTACATGAATATTTTTTGTCATGGCAAACAGAGCACGTAACAACACAACAAGGCACCGCTCATTACCTCTACTGGAGGTTTGAAAATCAAATTGCTGGTGCTGACTTCTTTTTTGTCATTTCCATTGCCTAATCTCAGAGCTATTTTTTGTGCCTCCCTCTGGACACCTTCACTGTACTGGTTATTATTTGCTTCTTCATAACGATCCATCCATGCCTTGATTTTATTTTCCCACCCGAAGTTCGAAGTGTCAGTAGGATCAATCTCTGGAGCTGAACCCTAAAAATTAAAGTAAGTGACCAGATATTAGGAGACAAGTTATACAAAAATTAAAAAAAAAAAAAATTCTACAAGAAGACACAAAATGAAGGGCAGAGGTACTGACTGAATTGATTTAAGGTTTGGGTTTTTTAGGAAGTCTAGTATAAAACTCTGCATTACTTAAAAACATTCAAGTTGAATTCAGTCACATCACATTTGTTCAAGAATTTTATTTCACAAATATCACCCAAGTTCAGGAATACATTCCCTCCTCAACAAAGATTCTAGCTTTCAGTGGGATGAGAATGGAGAGTGACACTGTTTCCTCCCACAACTGCACTGTATCACGAATCTATGAGTGCGGGAGTTGGAGGGTCACATCTCCCCGCCCACTCAACTTTTGTGAACATATGCAAATATACAGAACTCCAGCTTTTATCCTGTAATACACAGACTTGGTTTTCCCCTTTTAACTTCAAGGGTCATGCTGTATCTTTTCTTCCGCTGCACAACTTACTAAACTTTACTAATCCTACACCGACTACGTTAAGGTTGTGACTCAACGTCACAGGCTTTGCACATATTTTTCCCTCCTTCTCTGCTCCTCACTACACAATTCTCTTCTGCAGTGCTTCAGATCCTTTCACTTTTAAAGAAAGTGCCATTGTACCTCCAGACCTCACAAGCAGCAGCCAGGCTGCAGCCAACCAAAGCTCCTTATGGACAGCAGCAGCCAGCCAACGCTCCCTTTTCTATCCACCTGAGCAGAGACACTATTAAATATTAATAAAACACAAGTAGTTCAGCATTTCAAATTACCTGTTTACATTTCTTTTGTGCATGAAGAAAACCATACACACAAACAGCATTAAAAAATGTGTGATGCTAAGAAAACCATGAAAAAAACACAATGGAACCTTAGGAGCACCATATTCAAAAAACCCCCATACAACAGAGATTCTTCTTCCCCAATTCTATCTTTACTACTCAGAAGCCACATTTTATAAATTTGAAGCATAAATTGCATCCCACTTGTTTTTATACATCCCAAGCATGAACGAACCATGGCAAATACCTAGTTCTCACACCAGGCATATTTTTATCTCACAGAAAATTTCAAGTCTGCTGTAACACTTAAATCTTACAAAGCAGACCTCCCAGCATGACTCCTCAGGCTGTGAAAGTACTAGTGAGTGGAGTCCCATCACATGTATACACGGAGGGTATGACAGAGCAGAAATGCTAATTTATCTTTCAAATGCAATACAGATATCTCATTATTTTGCTGTTTAAGAGTTATAAAAAGCTGGAGCTACTAAGTTTGAATGAGGTGTATACTCAACTTTACTCCCTTATATAGCACAAATGAGCCCCAATTCATCCACTAGGCTCTTGAAAATCGCCTATTCTCAGGATAAAAATTTGCAGTACATTATTTCAGTTAAATTCCAGGACATAAAGATGTAGTGCATAATTTAAAATCACTGTGATGCATATGTAGTACATTAGTTATCAAGAAGAGAATACCTTAGTGCTTAATGTATAGTCCCAATTACATTCTTAATGCTTCTTATTATTGAAGTAATATACAATTAAAGTTTGACACAAAACCCAAACAA
Organism: Lepidothrix coronata; assembly: GCF_001604755.1. NCBI lineage: Eukaryota > Metazoa > Chordata > Aves > Passeriformes > Pipridae > Lepidothrix > Lepidothrix coronata. Next base: position 5,312,638 of record NW_016690212.1, read on the forward strand.
AATCACATTACCTTTACTCGTGAAGATTTCCTGGATCCTTCTCGAAATGCCTGGAATAAAATTAGATATATATATTCACTTGAAGAAATACAAACTCTCTTAAGGAATTCAAAATCTATTAACAAATTAACAGCTTTTCAGTGAAACATGCAAGATGAAAACAACAGAACAAACTATGGTGAAATCTCAAGAAGGTAAGAGGTTACATCTCACAAAATGCATTTTAAAAACCAATTCAGCATTTCAACGTAAGCCACAGGAGAGTCCAGGTACCTCTACCCTTCTCCCACATTACAACTTGACTCTCTAGAATTTCAGAATCCAAGCCAAAATATGAGATAACAGAATAACACATGGCAGTAAATTTGTGTCCAGAATTGTCTGTTGAAGAGGAAACATCTTACTAAAAATTTCTTACAAGACATCAGTAACTAATTCTGACTATTTAAAAGACAAAACTCTCATCCAAGCCAATGAAATACAACTACAAAAAGCAACTTGATTCAGTAGGTTCCATGTACTTTACTTCTTCATATATATTTTGTCTTCACGTATGTGATACTGTTTACACCTGCAGCTAAACCATATAATTATCCTGTTTACCAAAGCAGTTTACTGGCTAACTTAGGGAGCACACTTCCACATAATTTCAACTGAAATAAATGGACACAGAGTCACATCAGCACAACTGATGGCAACCATTTCTGAATGTAAAACAACCACAAATGAACACTTGAAAAGAATTCTTCTTTGGGCATCCCAAAGCCTCTTCTGTCCATCTCTAACTATATCAAATAGTCCAGTAAATGCAATTCCTGATGTAAAATTCTGCCTCAATTATAAAATTAAACTTTCATAGCTAACATGTATTAACTTGAAATAAGTGGGGGGGGCCACCAAGGGAAGACATTTACTGAAGAGTAACACATTTCAAGCTAAAACCAAGTGTTAAAATAGCCTGGTTTTTAAAAACCAGTGTCCCGCGGTAAGAGATGTCACAGAGTTATAATTTATAACACAGACTAATACAAGAAATTACATTCACTTACTTTTTTACATTTTGCTATGGTCTGTTCTTTCTCCCCACTTTTTTTCCTCTTCTTATCATTGACTTTTGTAACTCTTGTAGCAGTTAAAGTAATTGTCGTTGGTGTATGTTGAAAAGCAGTATACAGTTCCACAGGAACCTCATCACCACTCTCTGTTGCGCTGGTATCCCCATCTTTGAAACAAAGAATATTCTGTAAATAATCAAGTACTGCAGAAAGAACATTCACTAGTTACTCTACATCTGCCTTCAAACCCCAAAAATTCATACTGACAAATGCTCCAAGCACTCATAGGCAAAGTTGACCAACAGCTGCAACAGCATGAAAATGAAGAACCAATGAGGAACTGGTAATTAACAGATGTTTGTAATGTCAGGTAAGAAAAAGGTACCAGATCAATTCCATTTTTTTAATGGAATTATAGTACCACATTCCATTATAGGCAAAATTAGAATCAGAACAAAAAGCTTAAAAAATATATTTGTTAACTTGTTCTCTTATATTTAGCTTTTACTTGAAATATGGCATTAGGTGACTGTATTCTCAGATGACTGTATTCTAGAAGGGATTAAAATTAATGACTGATAAGCATTTCTTGTGAAGCCCTATTAATTAATCACATGTAAGTCATAATCAACTACTTCAGCTGCAATTTTCAGTATCAAGTGCTTTTTTAGGATAAATATGTCAATTTAGCCAAAAGCCCTTTCTACTCAAAATCCCCTAACAGTAACATTCTGCTACTTGGGGAAAAGAAAACGGATGAAGACATATGAACTGACAAATATTTTTTTCTTTGTGCTGTGCACTCAGAGACCTGAAGGCCAAAGCCTGAAATTTAGCATTCATCAGCATTTATGTCAAACACATATCCTGACCTGAAACAGGATTACCCTAGTTCTGTCAAGATGAAAGGCTGTGAAGGATGGTGAGGACTGGAAGAGAGATGGTGCACACAGATAAGTTCCTATGTGCTCAGTACAGATCTCTTGGATTTTAGCAGCTTTTCCAAATATTCTGCCTTCAATAAATACACTTCACACTAAGCAAAGCTTTTTCTCAAACTACACAGATGCCAGATTTACAAATAATATGAGAGGAGAGAAAACATTCCTTCTGAGCTCAGAAGGATGTTGCCTTAATCAGTGAACTCAACAGTCCTAATTCTTGAAGCCTTCTTTACTAAATAAAGAACTCCAGCTATTGGTTACTCTGGATTTTTCTTGCTCACAACATTCCTTAACAAGATTCTTCTGTGCATAGTAAACAATCCTATTTTACCATCTTGGTGGTTCTTTTCAACTATTTGTCAGGTACATAATTATGTTTTATGAATTAGGAATTGATGATGATTTCTGAATCTGTTTACATTTTTGCCGGGAATATTTTCTAAACCAGAATAAAAAGCACACAGAAAGAAGAAATGTCTAACCAAAGGTAAATGAACAGCAGAATAACCAAAGCCTGAGAAATAGAAACCCAAGGACCTCTTGAAATTGCCAAGGTCTGTAGTCCATACACTGATGCCTGCAGAATCATGATGTCACTGCCACACACCTCTCCCCCTTGCCCCAAACCCCACAGAACAGCATCTTCCTTAGGGAAGCAACATTTCAACATTGTTGTCTACACTGTGCTCTAACTTACTGTAAAGAATAATTACCTCAGCTGAACATATAATTACATAGAGTTGTTTTGGGACACTCCTTCCTAACCTACATAACCTGCTTTCACTTTGAAGAGCCTTAGTAAAGCACACTAAGTGAAGATCCTGAGTTTGCATGTCAGAAAGCAAGATACAAACTCTCCAAATTTCACAACATTATGGGCCCAGATTCATTTACCCATAGGCAGCAAGTGACCTCGACAGCAACAATTTCAAGACCAGGCAGCTTGAAGCAACATCCCTGAATAAGTTACACATCTAGATACTTTATCTTAAAAAAAACCAAACAAAACAAAAAAAACAAAACAAAAAAAGCAAAAAATAAAAAACCAACCAAACACAAAAAAAACCCAAATCCAAAACATCCAGTATTCAGCTGGGTAGGGGTTTAACAAAGGTGCTCCCTTCACTGAACCACAGTACACAATCCAACGGACAGTAAGCTGCATCAGAATTACACTTTTATACCAGAACAACAAAATCAGCATCACCACATACAGCCACAGGCTAAATATTTTGCCAGAAAAAGATGTGATGTGGTTACACACAGAAATTTAGGACACACAGTTTTGTATCATGTGAAACGTTCATCCAAAAGCTATTTTCTTGAAGCAAACCAACTGATTTACTACTTGCTCCCCACTGTTGCTAAACCAGCAATATTTTAGGTATCTTTACAATAAAGATACTGTACTGTAAAGAATTCCCATATCTAAATGAAAAGCCCTATATATACACACTCATCAAAAAACATTCAAATAATACAATCTTACTTTTTATCAAACACCTGTAACTTAATAATAAGCGAATTACAAGGAACATTCTGCTACTGTTGAATATTTAAAACATTGAAAATATGCATTTGAATTGATGTCACTTTTGCTTTTCCTAACTGGAATCCTCTATGAAAACTGGCCCTTTTACTGATGTCTTGTGATAGTTCATACCCAGAATCACTAAGTCCTCCTGAACTGTGTAACAACCATCAACATGAAGTGGATTTAGCCAAGGTACAGGTGCAAGCACACACATTCAAGTTATGTATTATAAATCACTGTAATCAACACTACACTTTGAGTTTTAGACTAAAGAGGAACCAGTATTTGTCTTTATTTTTAACTCTGGATACTTCAGATTTACCACTTAGTAATCTCTTTTCCTACTGAATGCATATAACAGATTTAAAAGACTCATCATCAGGATTAAGGAGGGTTGAACACTAACTTCAAAGGTACAATCTCTTCAGCTTCTGTTAAGATTTTCAATTTCTCTTCCCTTAAGTTTACTGTAAATTATCAGACAGTGTGCCTACAAATCCCAAGAGATGACTTAAATAGCTCAGACCATCAACTTCCCCCATCCTGTATGTAAACTCAAGTTCATCCTCACAGTATCATCCCATCCCTCAGTAAATGCATTAACTCCACATGAATTATAAACCTACTTGCTCTATTCTTTAAATAGTCAGCAAAAATAATTTTAAATTCTAAAAAAATTTTAGAAATTAAGTTTTGTTGACCTAGTAGGTTAACAAAAACTTCATAGAAGAAGTTTGGTTTCATTAAAATAAAAACAGAAAAACCACATGATTTAGTTTTATGAGTAAGACATTAATGCCTTTAACAGATTTTAGGCAGTTCAGTCCCAGACAACATCAAGTGTCAACTGCACCAAGAAGCACAATTAAGCCAGACCACACACTTCAGATTTTCTGAAGGTATGTGAAGTGGGCATCAGGACCTTACCTACATGGTATTTTTTAAAGAAATCTTAAAACACACTCCATTACTTTAGAGACACGATTTAAAAGTCAAACATGTTTAGGAAGATGACTTCCTCCCAGTTTATTACTTCTGTAATAGAGTCTGAAAGCACCACTGGTCAATCAAGACTTCTACAACACATTTTGGTAATGGCTGGACAGAACTCCTGACAAGTTAGGCCAGAGGAGTTTTAAAATTGTGTGAACGGGTAGGAGAGCTAATTTCATAAAACACATAGACTGAAGTGGGTACTTGTACTACAAGCCTCATCTAGTTATCAAAGGCAAATAAACTCTCAAAACATCATATTACCTACATCATATTACCCAAGCAACTGTTCTCATTGTCAAAACAAACCCAAAACCATACCAAAACATGCCCCCAATCTACATCCAACAAATGAGAATTAGGATTTCCTCAAAACTTCTTTTCAAAAAGAAAGTAGACTTAGAAATCCTCTCACCTCAAAAGAAACCCGAATGTTCAACAGATTGAATTACTACAGACTAATACAAAAAAAAAGTAGTTCTGACAGCCATTAACAAAACACATGGAACTATAACAATTCTGATACAATATTATTCTGGTAATAATACAGTCAAGTAAAAGGCATTGGTTTACTGAACCTTATATGCTGAAGTTTGTATACATGGTTCCTGCAGCTTTGACAGTCTTAAGTTTATACAGTTGATTTATATGTATAAGCTTTACTGAGGAAAAAGCTTTTAAGTTCTACTCACCTGACATATTTTCCCTTTTCCTTCGTTGCAACAACACTGCCCTTTCTTTATCTAAACTCCTGAAATGAGAAAATAAATCAGTGCATCTAAGTATTAAAACAGATCTTTACCATTTCCCAATGACTATTACAGAATAAACAGTAAACTAACTGAATGTTCAGATACTTAGAAAAACATCAGTTGTGCACTGTTCCATTCCGTTTTGATGGAAGGCACATACACGTATCCAAATCACTTCAAAACAAAATAAAATTTGACACTCAGAACAGAGACTGACAGTTGGTCCAGGGATTACAGATAAGCAGGCATTACACCCTTTTCCTGCAGATTCTTCAGAACAATCATCACAATACAATACTGAACAAATATTCTACGATGACAAGGTCCAAATTACTTCTCAGAAAAAAAAAGAACAATTTCCTGCTATTTAAAATTTTCTGAACACGTTTTTTTTGCTGTTTAATTAACAATCTGCAACATAAGCAACAGCAGCATTTTATACTCTACATCACAGGACAGCAACTATGATGACAGTCAGGTATAACCTGCCTACCAGAGTCAGAACAAAAAGCCCTCCTTGCCATGTCATATGACTGCAAGTTGGGGAGAATGGAGGGTGGTGGTGGGGAGAGGGGGAGCACACGCAAGTACTTGTTCCAGAGCAAGAAATCCTCCAAGTGATCCCTGCAGCATATTAGAACAGGGCCATAACCTGAGAACACTGCTGTTAAGAGTTCTTAATGTATGACAGCCATGAAACAAAATATGGAATGGACTGTCTGTGTGTCAATCTGCCTGAGAAAGGATCCAGGAATCACTGCTATTTTCATAAGCATTTCAAGGGTTTATTCCTGCTGCCTAGTGAAGTGAAACAGTGACTACTGTGCACAAGGGAATGGAGGTTGGTAAGACTGCCTATATCAGAAATGTAGCTCTTTAACTAGAATTGTCAGGACTATGCTACATGGTCTGTTTTATCTGCTGGTTGGTAGAATAACCAATTTTGTTTTCCCCAACAACTCCTCTTTTTTCATATCTCTACTCAATCCACTTTAATTCAGAATTCAAAATAAACCAAACTACTCACCTGGGTTGACAACGTTCACACAGATATATGTCAGGAATATGCTGTCTGTCAATCCCCATACAGTCAATGTGCTGCCAGACACTTTTAGGAAAAAAAAAACAAAACCTCAACTTCTAAGCACAATTTTAAAAATTATGTGCACAACACACAGAGACAGAAAGCAAGCCCTTCTTTTTTTTTTCTCCATCATTTTTGATCTTTACTCAAATTGAATGCCTATATCTCAGTCACCATCTTTGCCACCAGTCTGCCAGCTGACCCATTTTCTCTCCTGGAAATTTTCCTCTAACACCAGAAATAAAATGGTAAATTATCACAATAGAGAGCGAGACAGACGAATACCCTCAGCAATAACACTTATGCTCCACAGAGCAAAAAGTGTTTTGTTTTTAAACAAAAGGATTCGATTTTCTTTTAGGAATAGATATGTACTTTTATTTTTATATACAGAAATAAACAGAAAGATATGGGTTTATTTACTTACATATTTTAAGAGAACATATAAAACATACAGCTGGCATGACTGGTAGTACCGTTGTGCAGCACAGAAAGAGCTTTAACTGATTCCCACAGTCAGGGAAGAGAGGTTGCTTGCTGAAGGCTAACCTAAACCAGCAGTTTGTGCTCATCCCCGCATTGCTAGAAGGATCAGGGACACAAAAATCATTATCTTCCCAGTTGTGGATTTACCACAATTCTTTCCAACTCCTCACAGATAATTGCTTCTTCAAAGGAAGCAGACTGACTGGTGACTGCCTACAATTGCACTGCTGAGAGAACACCTTAATATGGTTCAAAATAAGGGGCAAAGGTTATCAGAATCAAGGACCATGAGAAATGACCAACAAGTTTGTTACATAAGCAGACAGAAAAATGGAACTCAAATTAGTGTTTTAATTAGCTGTAACAATCATTAAATACGTGAAGATCTAATAAATTCAGCAGCGTTCATTAACCATATTGAATGCAAAAACAGAGGCTAATATTTAGTAGAAACATGAGATTTGTCTTCTGATAATTTTCCAACTCCAAGTATTTAACAGCAGTCTTCCACTATACTATGATCAAATAGGTGCTTACACATAATGACAGAAGTTTAAACATTTAACTTCAGCTTCTCCAGTAAGAATCTACGTTAGTCTTTTCATACTTATTAAAAATTCTTAAAACTATATCCTTTGAAAATTAAAGAGTTCTTATCAGAAAGATCATGCACAGAGAAATCAATACTTGAAAAGCTTATTTCATGTTATTTTGCATCCTTCAAGTTACCTGATTTACACACACATAATTCACCAAGATGCTTTACTAGTACATGCAGATGAAGTGATTCCTAGGTCTTTGTTTTATCATAGTAACAAACAACTTGGACAAAACACCAGAGAGACATCCTTTTTAGAGGGAAAAAAAGATATGCCCTTATTAAGCTGTAGTGCACAAGTAAAGGCATGAACAAAAGAAGGGGTAGTCAAGACAGACTGCAATAAAGTATAAAATATTCACTGGCCTTAATCAGCTGTCTTACCTATTAGAAAAACCACATAACCTACAAACTCTTTTTTGATAGAGGGAAATTCCCTGTCCCTGGACAGAATTAAAACATCATTTAGTTACACTTCCTTCAGTGCAGCTTGAAATTTTAAGTAATTTTTACCTTTTAAATTATTTTAATATTCCTTACCTGCATTTGTCACAACAGATCATATATCCATCATCATGTGTAAAGCCACAAATGCATCTGGTAATATCAGTTCCATAGCTTCCATCCTCTGACGTACTGATGGTAGTAGCACTGGAGGTTTCATCAAAGTTGGGAGTGGTAAATATGCCTACTTCATTCTTGCTTATAAGCACTGATGGAGGAGGAGAAGCTGGAGGCGTTGGAGGAGGCCGAGCACCATAGTTATGGTCCTAGATTTTTGTTAAAAGATAAGTTATAACAACTCATAAATGCTCATACACTGATGGTTATTCAAGCCCAAGTGTATTAATTCACTTGGCAAAGAACTTTAGAGAGTTATTTTTTAGTGAAAGGTTAAAATTTTATTTCTATCATTATTCAATCTTATTTTCTAACTTCTTAACTATGTTTAACATGTAAGTGCACTATGTTCTGTATTCTACTGCTAATCAACCATCTTTAGTCAACCTACCCAGCTCCCAATAAGATATAGAAATATAAGCATGAATCAGTTTTCCAGCTAAGAACAGCAGATTTTACATAATATATTTTGTACAGAATACTTAGCACAAAACTTACTGCATAGGGCAAACCAATGTAACTGTGTGAATGCGAGCTGCTGGTATACAACTGGTGCGGATAACTGTTCGATTTTTCAACTACCACAGGGCTAGCTTCTACAGATTCTGGTCTGCAAGGCAAAAGACAGATGAAGAACAAATGCAATTAGTATGTAATTTATATTAATAAATTGGAAGTATCTGCTGCACAACTTCTAATTAATTCCCTGCTGATTCTGTTTAAAGGCGCATAGAGGGGCAGGAACAAACTTGCACCCCTCACTCAAAAAAACCCAAAAAACCAACAACCAAAAAAACCAAGAGTGGTAACAGAAAAAAAAAAACCAAACCACACTGAACAGTAACAGAATCTGCAGAAAGGAATTGTGACCGAGGACTGAAGCTGCAATTCCAAGCAGTGCTCATGGATAGAGCCCTGCAGTGACACACAGTGGCAGTGACAGGGCACCACCCACACCTACTGTTTCCACAAGGAGAAATCCTAACTAGGGCAAATCTATCTAAATGAGGTAGTTTCTATCGATTTATCTTTAAATAGAAAGAAAAAAAGTGCTAACAATTTGTGAGAGAAGGTTTTGTAATCAAAGGCAGGGCCTTCTTCAATATACAAACTATGTGTCATATACACTAAACCACAACATGAAAGACAAGAAAGATAAAGGAATACTAAAACAGGAACAAACACAATTTGAGCACAAGAAATTATACCTTTATTACCTTTCTTCAGCAGTTACATTCATGAGTGCATGCAACCATACTCTCATGACTGAGAGAACTTGAAGCTTTTTCACTGCACCATACAATTTAATCACAGTAGGACAAATGAATCCAGGTTACCTAAAGTGCCTTTTTTTTTTTTTAACACTGAAAGGCATAGCAAAATATAAACATCTAAAACTAAGGTGCCTTTGACTCCCATCACAAATCAAGTCTGGTTCACTTTTCTAATTTTATTTTTATTAAAATTGAAGTCTATTTCCCATCACATATATCTTACTAATTCCTTGAGCTGATTTTGAAAACAAACTCAGTATTTCTGAAAAGGAATAGAGACTGATTTTTTTTTTCTTAGACACTAAAATATTTAACAGAGGCTTTGTTATGCCATGAAACTATACTAGCTTGATTTGAAGGACACCAGCAACTTGTATTTGTTGGTAATATGTTTTGTAAAAATATAATTAATTATTAGCTTTCTAAAAACAAAATACAGTATTTTGACATCTATTTGAAAGTGTTCTACTAAAGGTTTTTGGTAGGTCCTTTCCTCTTATGAGCTTTTCCCCATGTGAGATTACTACGTGACAGAATTGTTTAAAAAGAAACTCTATTTAAAAGCACTACTGGGTAAAGACTTCAGTTTCCAGAGTGCAAAGAAAAAAACCTTTTTTAAAAGATCAGTGTCTCCAACAGTCATCAGCTGTTTGTACAGAGTGAGCAAACGCGTGAGCACACAAATAATATGAAGTACTAACGTTAAAAATACAACTTCTGACTAGCATGAGACTAACTCTGACAACACTTGCTCTTTGTTACCTCATAAACCCCCAAAAATTCTCATTTACTTTCCTATACCACTTCACAACTTGAAAATATGAATTTATTCAGAGTTTGCTGGAATTAGCTTCTAGAAGCAGCTCAGAACTTGCCAGGTTTATCAAACCCATTACTACAGAAAACCACAAAAGATGAAAAAGCTGCACCTTTCCAACCAATTTGCCTTCACCAACATAACACATTTGGGTGGTAATCATACATCTGTCACCCAGTTAATCCTTCTGATGATCAAGCCAAACAAAATGCCAATGAATGAGGCATTATCTCCCCTCTATCATGGCTAGGTCAGAAATCAAGTTCTCTTTCTCCTGTACATGAGAGTCTTGACCACTGCATCGCTTCTACTGCTGTTCTTCACCATCTGAATGAGACAAGTGGTAGCAAAGTTACTCTTACCCACTCTGCCTTCAATGCTCAGCCTTGGTCTTGTTGGGATGAACTCAGTTTTCAGAGCAGGAAGGCTTACTGATACAGGACAGGCAGGGGGAATTCTGGTACAATTCACCCTTCAGCAATGCCACAACTAATTTAGGAGAACTTCCTTCATTAAAAATAAGTATTACTACGACCTAAATACCATCTACTTTAACACAGGAATATGCAGTGAAAGATGCCAGAATGAAAGTGTCCTAAAAAGAGAGATCGTGTATTTCATCTAGTATCTAAAAAATTGAAAAGATACTCTAAAACTCTTGCAAAATCTGAGGCAAGACAGTACAGTCTCCTCCCTAAATCCATTTCTACCTACTCTAGCAATTTATAAACCACTTAAGAGAACAAAGTTTAATATTTAGAGGCAAAAGTTATATTAAACAAAGTTTAATATAAGAGTTGTGGGTAGCAGAAGCATTAGGCTTCCAAAACCAAAATACATATATCTTCAACTATTTAAATACTCATAAAACAGATTCAGATCACAAGGTTAATAAGGAAAAAGCACAGCTTTACTTGAACAAGGAGAATCAGGAAAACAGTGAGAGAAAAATCAGGTGATACAAAAAGGCATTTCAGTATTTCATTAAAAGAGCTGTAACAAATACAAATTTAGAGCACAGTCGGCTTATCTGGGGGGCACAGATACTACTTTAATTTATAACAGATGCTCACTAGAGCTGTGAACACAACTGCTGCTGTTCCATTTATCCACTACAATGCACTGGGCTGGGGAAGGAGGTGGCAGAGCATTCACTGAAGCCAGAAATTAACCATCACAGGTTTCCTTTACAGTCAATAGAAAAGTGATAAGGATCCCATAAGCAGTACAGAATGAGTATCGTTTCTCCAGAGAACCACACACAGAAGTAACTTTGGCAGACAGGTCACCAAATTCCTTATCACCCCTGTCACGCCCACCATGTGCATGACCTTAAAACAGAAAACACACATTCTACATTACTGTTTGTTCAAAGGTCAAATCTTTCTTCTGAAAGGAGCATCTCAGAATTGGACATTTAGAGAAGGAGTACCTCTTGGTAAAACATCTAATTGCACAGATGATTAAAGCATGATATAACACTTAATTTAAAAATCAGGTTTTAAATTTTTTGGGGGCTCAAGTAGCAGGGCCCAGGCAGCAAGGCAAAACTACTTTATTATACACTCCCCCCCCCTCACCATTGGCATTCTTACAGGCATCCCGAGAAGCAAGTTTCCAGGGAGAAAAGTGTAAGCATTCAGATCTGTGAGAACACTACAAGGTTTTCCTTGCTTGCATTTTTGGACATAAGCCAGTTCTGTAACAGACTGAGGTACTAAGCCTGTAAGCCTTCTGATCATACCACATTTTTCAGCTTCACCTCAAACAACTACAGTCTCAGTGTCTAACTAAGGCAGATATTCATGTTATTTTTGGTATTCATCAAAACTGAAGTGTCTGCATTACAATATATCTGAAGTTTGACCAAAATACTAATATCATTTCCTAAAATAAACAATCATTACTGTTATAAACTGCCCCTCATATTTTGCTAAAATATCATATATACTTATTAAGCACTGTGGTTAGCAATTCAAAACTGTGCAAAATATTCACAAGGAACAAAATAAAATGCTCCTAGGCTGCAACGATTTAAGAGATTCCTGTAACCTGAAAACAGGAACATAGTATTTTATCAAATCAATTAAAAAAGGAGAGATGCCTGTATTTTAAAAAAACCCAAGAAATAAAACTTCACAGAATTTTCATTCTGCAAGTGAAACAACTCATGTTCTGGGTCATTTCTGCATGTTGCCAGTAGATGGCATTACTGAGAAATCAAAAACAACACGAGAGCAGTTTACCAAAACAGTCCCTACAACCTTATACTTAACCTATACTAAGGGAATCAACTGTCAGCGATTAGAAGCAATTGTTCCCTAAAACGTGACCTCCCCTACCCTATTCCTTTGAATTACTGCTTTGTTTCTGACCATTTAATAATTTAAAAAAAAAGTGTGCTGGTTTTGACTAATACCCAATATACAATCAGTCCTTAGAATTTGGGGCTATTAATGACTTCTATAAAAATGTACGTGTTCAAAATCTCACTAAGAACTCAAATATTCAAAGCCAAGGGGGTATCCAAACTTTAGGCTATGAACACTTAACTAACAGTACTTTCTGAAAATGTGTCAAAACTCTAAATGGAACCTTCTGCTTTCACACATGCTTCAGCAACATCAATCTGCCATATGCCAATTGATAAGTCTGATTTTCAAGTTCAGGTTTGTTTTCCACTCGTACCAGCACACCTGAGCAGTATCTGCCTGAAGGTCATCTTAGATAAAGGAATACAATATATTTTGTATGACACTTCTAACCAAACACATCTGACAGGATTCAACATCTAGACAACAAAGAACCAAGCACTGCTCCTCTACCAGAGAGTTGGTTCTGCTACCTAAGCACCTTGTAGCAGGCTCTGCAAGTACAGGCTGGCCTGTTATCGTCTGTACGTAGGACTACAACAATGCTCAGAATTTTTTCTTAGGGATACTGAACTCAACACAGTGATCTGTATACTGTGACTGTGAGGTTTATTATACAGGCCTTCTATCTAAAAAACATATACAGATACTAAACCCAGAAAAACAGTACCATCAATGGCATTTCCCAATGTGTAGCTTATACTCATGCTCTAAGCTACACTAGTACTCTCTGCAGTCAGGAAGCATATTTTGAACCTTCCCAAATGGCTGGTTCTGCTATTGGTCCTTACCAGTTCAGTAGTCACACATATTCATTGTCAGTAAGATCTACAAATTAAAGCAAAATATGTGTGTTCTGACTACTGCAGTATTATGAACATCTATCTGGAGATCCCACTGAAGCACACATAAGAAACAAGAGTATTTAATCCAATTTTTAAGATGTTTAAACCTTTTAATAAGTTATTCTACACATACCTACTTGATACAATTATTAAAATAATATGTGAAACTATTAGTCACATAAACTGTACACTTTTTTTAAGAGGCTTATGTCTTGGTTCAAAGCATAGGGCAGAATCTTTTAGCAGAAACAGTACTAAACAAAGAGCATTTTCCTGGGCTCCTTCTCCTGCATAATTGGGTTTGCCACTCCCCCATTCTTGTGTTTGCTCATGCTTCAGCAACTGATGAAGCAACATCAGACCTGCCGGTCACAGTGGAGAAATTCCAACTCTTCCCTCTTGGGAAAACCCTAGAACTTGCTTTAAGACCATTTATGACTGTTATTAATACAATCTATATCCAACACGCTACTCTCTGGAAGAAAATGTACAAAAAAAATATATAAGTCATGTAGATGGTGATAAAAAAGGTTTACAACTGTGTAAGCCAGTAGGTTAGGGACACACCTTTCTGTCACACTTCTTTAGACTCTGACATGGCTTCTGAATCAGCGTAAGCCAATCATACAACTACTACACATATTTCAGTGTAAGTACAGCACAGATGATAAGAATTAATCTAACTGGTAACAGTCACTTAACATCTGAAGAAAAGCAATTCCTAACTGGGTTGCTCTGCCACGGTATCAAGCAAATAACACACTATGAACTCTATCTTGTTTATACTGACAACTATATTTATTTATTTTAATTCCAGCATGGCATGCTGTGTCTGCAAGGAATGTTAGCAACCTCAGGAATCATGACCTTCTCTAAACATAAAAGTACAGGAAAAGATAATGAAAAGAGTTGTGAACAGTTCACTAAAGTTAAAAAATCTTCTGCACCAAGGTAATTAGTATTCATTATATGAAGAGATAAACAAAACATTAAAAATTTAATGTGACAAAAAACTGAACTGCAAATTCTTGGTTCTCTTCAGAGAAATGGTGTAAACTTAGAATAGCCTTATATATAACTGGAAACACAGGAGAGAAATATTCCTTTTAAAAGCTGTTCAAGAGTTCTGTTCAAACTTTTTGTCAAAGTTTGGAAGAAAAACACTTCTTAAACAGATTAATATTGCTTAGCACATGCTCTCAAGGAAAGATTGTGTGCAAGCTACTGAAATTTGTTATCCAATACACCTATTCAAATGTTTTATATTTATAAAAAAATCTCAAGCATGTATGTAAACTAAAAGTCTAATCCATTTTTTCAGTATCTAATGCAAGCAAATGTATGTTTGTGGCAACCAAAGATAGGAAGCCTTTAACATTACTACAGAAAGGCTCAGAGAAAGGATAAGAGTAACACCATCTCAAGTGGTTCAAAAAAACCAAACCAAAACCCAATTCAATATAAATGATGAATTTCACATTTCTGCTAATAAATTCATGTTGGTCTTTTCATCTGTATATGCAAAGAAGTTACATGAGATTGTCTGTGGCTTACACAAACTATCCTGATCCTTAGTGTCTTTTGACACCCACCTCTCTTCCCCAAAGAACTTGCCAATCGTGCACTCTACTGATGCAAAAGCAACAGTCAGTGATCACCAATACCTAAACTGTAGCCCATCAGTACCTAAACCCTGACCCATCAATACCAGTGTGGTGGTGGGGGAAACCTCCCAAAAAAACCTCCCACAAAACAAACAGAAAAATCCACAAGTCCTCCCAATCCCCCAAAACACAAAAATTCACTCCATTTATTACATGCAAAGCAGAGTTGACTGAATTGAGGATTTCATTGGTTTTTTGTAACCCTTTATACACACTTACTAAGTAAATGAACGAGTAACAAACGAATTTCTATTAGGTTTCCAATTAGAAATAACTTTCTGAAGACATGGTGTTAACTAATTAAGCTAGGCCTTCAATTTTCATAAATAAAGGCACCTTTGTCTCAATTACTACCACTGTTTTGCAGTTTAACACACAACATTAATTTACCTTTCTAACATGCAAAGTCAAAAATATTTTTTACACAGTTAAAAAGGAAACTGAAATGGTAAGTATTTTAAGCATGAAAAACAAAACAAGCAGCATCTTTATTTCTCAGTCTGATGACCAAGAAAAATATGCATCTGCAGTAAAGTTTAGCTTCTCTGCTTTGCTCCCCCTGAAGAGGAAGGAACTGACTTAAGAATAAAGTGACAGTTATTAATTTAAGTAATTAAAGATTCAACAAAACTAAGGAGACTCCTAAGTTCTTTCCAACTGTATTCATAAAAATACTCACGAAGGAAAACACAAAAATAATTCACGAAGGAAAACATAAAAATAATTTAAAAATAAGTAAGAACGCTTACAAATCACGTTCACATACTTACTCTGAGCCTGCAGCCATTTCCAAATAAGAAGTATCTGCTGTGTCAACCCCCAATGGGATCACTATGCTCATGACGTTCGTTTCTGATAAATTCGATTACTACGGAGTCCTATGCATTGGTATCCAAAACACTGGGGCATGCCAGCCACAGTGCTCATTGCAAACATCTAAGTGCATCCACAAACCCTGGTAAAAACA
The DNA here is from genome assembly GCF_001604755.1 of Lepidothrix coronata. Lineage (NCBI taxonomy): Eukaryota > Metazoa > Chordata > Aves > Passeriformes > Pipridae > Lepidothrix > Lepidothrix coronata. The sequence continues at coordinate 5,328,644 of NW_016690212.1, forward strand.
AAACAAAACATGCAGGAGACTGAGTCAGTTTATTTTAAAACCAGGCAATTTTACATCACGTTAATTTTAATAAAGAACTTATCACCTGTATCTGTCACACTTATTTCATTAGTTTTATTTTACACAAGCAAAAGGAGAGGAAAACATTGAATTTCAATCATCTTTAACAGTTAACTTCCAATACACTTCTTTTAAGACTGTGATGATCTTATTGTCTGAACTTAAAAATATTACAAACTGACAAAAAATATTATCATTCAAATTTGTGATTAAAACCCCCACCATATTCAGGGAGATGACAGACTCGCTTTAATGGCAGATTTACCAAACATGAAGTACATCTGCTTACTGCCCTATGCTGTCAAAGCCCAGCTGCTGTACACCTTTCAACAAAAACCCAGTTACAGAATTTTTCAAGCACATCTTAGCATTGTTCACTTTTATTTTGTACTTTAAAAAACCCCAACTACTCCATGTCTTAGCTTCCATTCAGTATTTTTTAAAGCAAAATCATTCTAATGATTCACAATAATGAAAAATTTTCCATCTTATTTTAATAGATTGCCACTAAAAGATGTCACACCTTTGGTGTCACTTTTAGAAGTTATTTTTTAAGTAGTAAAATAAAAAGAATCAGTAGTAGTTTTTAATTGTAGAGCAAAGGTACAATCTGCTTGACTTGCATGAGCACAATGATTGCCAGCTACTACCAGTCTCCCACTTCTCTTACTGCACAGGGCAGAACACCCAGCCAAGTACAGGAGATGTAAACAGCACCTCAGCTACTCACAGATTAGTCAACTAATGCACTTTTACACACTAATATAGACAAGGTTTTCCACTAGTGACTAGTTAATTGAAGTAAAATAGCCCAATAACTTCTGTACTTACATAAGGAGCAAATGCAAACTCCTTCCAAGATGTCAAAATTGCGAGAACACAAACCATTCACTTGCAATGAAACACATACAGTACCTACTGAATACACTCCTCTCATACCACAAAGTCTATAAAAGCCTCATAGTTTTGAGATCAACATATTTTAACATGCTTATCCTTGCCAAACACTAGATTGCCAAGAAAAAAAACTAACAAGCCTCCAGTGTAAAATGGACTTCAGACAAGCATTGTGGAATTACACTTGATTTCTTCAGGGTGATGAAGTGGCACGTACAAGGCATCTCTAAAGTATGAGATGGCAGCAAGTCTTCATTTTACCTCCTAAATTCTGTAACCCTACTGAAGTTTGGCAATTAACATAAGAACATGCAGAGATGTTTGAAGTGCCTAAACCTACAGTTCGTTCTCCTCTAGACAGAAAAAGTTGTGTTTTGGTCCTATTACATGAGACACCAAACACAATGAACTGGAAAGCAGTCAGGCCAACCAACCATAGGAGTATTTTGCTTTCCTCATTTAAACACTGACCATTTTCTTACTAAATACCACAAATAACAAACTGTATCACTAGCTATGCATAAAATTAAGAAAAACCATACTATTTTCATGAATAAGCAGAAAGAAAACCCCATTAAACCAAAAGCAGGTACTGAGTATTTCATAGTAGGCATGAAAAAACCCCAAGCTCCTCCCAACAGTTTACATGAGCACTCACTCTGCCACCATATAGGTTCCTCTACTTGTAGGGTGGGACTCTGAACAGCCGTATCTACAACCTACAGGAACCATCAACTTACCATTTAGTTCGCTTCTTCTAAAAAGAGTAAAAAATATACCCAATAACTGGAAGGAAAACATACCATTTTTTAAGTCCAGGTAAATAAGCTATCCCACGGTTAAGGGCTGTTCCATTACTACCTGCAGAGTGACCTATGCTAACAAAGCATTAGCATAATGCAGTTTTTATTTTATACCTCTTATCAGGTAATTCCAAAAAAACCCAGTTTTAGTGTTTCAAAGTAGGTCCAAAAGACATATTGGACATCACTGCTTAAGATGTTTCTTGCACTTAAAATTGCTTTTTGTGGTGGTGTCATTTTTTTTAATAGCATTTTCTTTAGACACTTCTGGCCAGGTAGAGTAACAACGGAAAATTAATGTAGGCAAAAATGCCCAGGAGACTGATGGAAGAAAGAACATGCTTAGACAGCTGTCTCATGGGCTATGACATCTCCAAACTTACCTAAAAACAACTGAAGTTACCCAATCATTATATATTCAAGTGACCTCCACTGTCAATGCAGAAAGAAGAGATCTGGTCACCAAATCTGAGAATCAAGTAAAATTTGACATCTTTCTTAGAACTAATATAGAAAAAGAAGAGCTATGCATATTTTTTAGAGCAACGTATAGATTGGGAATTAATTGCTAATGCATGGCCCAATTAATGACAGTCTCTGACAAAGCAAATACATCACCATTCTGGTAAAAAAACAAAAAAGAGGGGGAACACAGCCAAGACTAACTTTTTACCCTATGGTAGGCTATTCTGACCTTTGTCAGAATTCACTCAAAAATTCCAATAGCCTGACCTAAATGGAATAAAAGCAGAAAACTGAGGAATCAAAATTTATTTTGCTAAACAGCATTAAACAGTTTTTTTATCTAAAAGGAAGTAGAACATGATGGTAATATTACTTCATTATTTTTTACCACCCTTCATTGCACACACAAAACCCTCTAATGCTTCTTTTTTGCCTACAGTTAAGTATGGAAGAACAGAGGCAGTCACCTGCTCACAACACCTACACAGCCAAGTTAATTCAAAGGAATACTGCTCGTTATTTGTGAGTAGCCATCCCCAACAAATGCCTCTAATGGGGGTGGGGGGGATCTAGGATAAATTAATTACACTACACCCACTTATTACACAGAACTGCGACCTTATATATAGGCCATCCATTTATGAACACCACAGTGATATCAAACTGAGGATGATGGAAAGCAATTATTTTCAGTCAAGTCAGAACCAGAAGCATTGTCATGACGTACTAAAATATTCCCAGTATTTTTATAACTTCATTAAGAAAATAACACAACCACTGGGGAACTTTATCTATCTTAAAAGTGACTGTTTATCCTTTGAAGCTTGATATTTTAGATGAGTCATAAAATACTATCTGCTGTCATAATTTGGTACTTTCCAATTTCTGCAAGTACCCATCTATTTCAAGTAGTTATTCTTTCAGAACTCTGACAATCCGTCATCCATGGCCTTTAAGAAACTGTTTTCATAGGTGCATCCATTTAAATAATTGACCAGGAGTAGAAAGAAGGGTGCTACAAAAGAAGTCTTCCTACAATCCAAGCAGTTTATACACAATTTACTGTTTAAAAAAAGTCTTTCTTCAACAGTACATGAATTTGAATGTTAGGAACGCCACACTGGTTTGCCCAGTTAATTTCAGGGTCATACAGCTAAAAGCCACAATATAAAAACTGCTGGGCCAAAGTTCATTGATCAGCTCTTTCTGAGGAAAGTAACTTATCTACTGTACCCTAATTAACAAGAGTAGAGGTCCTCCAATTTTGTTCTAGTCCACTCTATTCTTTTAGTGATAATACACTCTAAGCTTTGAAAGAATTTTGGCAATTTCTTAGATTGACCAAATTTTCTCATAATCACCCTACCTATATGAAAAAAATATTCCTTATTCAAATTAATTTTGCTTTTACTTAATTGCAGTAAAAGTTTATCTTGCCCTAATAGTACCATTTTCATCTTAAAACCTAAAAAGCTTTCTGTTTAGTGTGGTTAAACCATTTATTTTGTGCAAGATCAACCTCCTGCCTGAAACCCATCACACTTCACCTCTCATTCACATTGGTTTACACTTTCCATGGCACGTTTTCTCTCTAGAGAATACTAAGGGGCTTCTTGACTTAGCTGTATCAAGTCTAAAATATGTGAAGCCTCACCATACTCCTCATGATCCATTTTCTGACACGAGAACTCTTTTTTTTAAATTAATTGTGCTCTCACAACAGAGAAGCACAATACATTCCAAAATGTTCATCTCTGTGGCTTTGTACAGAGAACATAATTTATGCATTAAACAACGGAAAATAACTTACATATTATCCCTGAGGTATTCCACTTACACAACATTAATCTGTGGTCTAACAAAGACCACATGATTCTTTTCTGCCACGTCCTTCTAAGATCAACTGTGTCACATCACAAGAGAAAACCTTTTCACTGGTACACAGCGGAGGAAAAAACCCAAATTCAGCTCTTGAATCAGAAGGTAAATTGTAATCACCTGAAGCTACACCAGTAGTTTTGAACCTAATCAATACAGGATCCAAACATTCAAAATGAAACCCACTTGCCATGCTCAGATGCTGGCAGAGGGAACTCCAGGCCTGCTTATCAGCATTATCTTTCTCCTCCTACTTTCTTCTTGTAGGACCATCAAACTCTATATACAACAGACTCAGGAAACAAGCAGATGACAGATCACCTAGACAGAAAGCATACTTGAAAAATAAGAACTTGGAAGTGTAGCCAAACTGTCCAGATGACTCCAACAAGGTTTCATAATTCCAGCTATCAATCATCCTTGAAGTGTCAAGAGTCCAGACAAATTCTTCCAATGCATTTTACATGTAAGTTTCTTTTTGTTTCTTTTAAATTTTTACCCCCAAGAAGGCAGAAAAAATATTTTTTTCAACATTTACCTACTTTCACTTGTATTTTCTTTAATAGATTTAGAAACTGAGTTCCCAGTTCTCACATTGAAACAGAAAGTAATAATATAAATCTAATCAGAGAACTCTAACTTACCTTTATTTTTACTAATCATGAAGCATATTTTTCAAGCCAGAAGAAATCAAGCAGTACTTGCTGTACTGTGAAAGGTACAGTCATTTGCTACACTGGTAGCTCACCTCTGCAAGACATTTAACCTTTTTTAAGAAGGGAGAAGAAAGGAAATAGGACTAAGAAGCCTCCTAGAAGCCATACTGTATGTCTAAGAATACTAAAGCTCTCATCTAGGTGCACAGACACAAAACTTTTCATAAAAATCAAAAGTAAGAGGTAGTGGCACCACCAGTAACAACTTGTTTGCCTTAGTGAAAAAAAAAAAATCCTGAGAAAACATTAATATATCAAGATAATATTATTTATAATACTTACAAAAATATTTTTTATTACAATACAGTGAGGGATTTTAATCCACAATTATGTCTAACACTACAAAAAACAAAGAAAGGAAAGAAATTTAATGAAAGGTGGTTTTACTATTCTTCATACATCTGACAGCTTTTTACACAGATGGTGTCACTGTTGCTTGTTTTTCATTTGCCATTAATCAATTTTCAGATTTGTCATGTGACAAATACGAAAAGCAAAGAGCATATAAAAGTTACTGAAAATACATTCACTACAGAAATTAGAAACAGAATTCAAGCCAAGGTGCAAGATAACATTTGTTTTCTAATTTATAAAGGGACATCAGTGAAATCACGAACTGAGCTTATGATTAAATTACATCCTACCTCAAATCTAAGTGTTTTCTCACCTACACAGAAGACTACACTAATTTGATTGTTAAATCACTTCAAGTTTCACATCACTAGGCATTACAAAAATACTGAGCCTTTTGTTACTGTTTTTATGACTTGAATATACATCTGAAGTTCTCAAAGAATTTTTTTCTGTCAATTCCATCCATTAGTCACCACCCGTCGACAATTATAAGATTAAAAAAAATAGTTTTTTGATAGTTTAGATGTTTCAAGACTTGGGAGATTTTATCACAGAACGTCTCTGCAAAGAGAATTACCACGACCTCCCTAAACACAGAATTTTAAGGACAAAAATCTAATTATAATTAGCCTATAATTAGGCTATTTAATGAGAGGAAACAGTGGTTTAATGTAAATTATTGTTTAGATTTTATGCTGCTGTATGTAATGTTACCTCAAAATCCTTAACTAATGTCACTACAGAAATATTAATATACTAACCAAAATACCATCTCTATACTTCCTCTACTCTGTATTTTCAAAGTCCATGTAAAAAATACACGTAACTGGAGCTAAAAAAAATTAACCAAAACCTTCTAACCTATCTATGTATAACAACTATCTTTCCCTTAAACCAAATGATATTACTTTAAATATATATTAAAAATACATAAAAGGTAGAAGTGATAATTTGTCCATATGTAGTAAACCGAGCAACTAAAACGTCTGAGAATTATCTGACCACCTAAAACGTTACAGCCTTATACAGTTCCCAACTTATGCAGCAATGGGCAGTGCACCTCATGTTTAAGCAGTGCTTATTTCCCCTGAGCACAAGTACAGAAGAGACTCTCTTCCCTAAACTGAGAGTACTGGCAAATCCCTTGCCTCACACCCTTACAATCCAGGCAAGAAATCAGTAACCATTTCCTGGAGCAGCATTATCAGAATACACAGAGTGTACATAAAGGCTCATTTTCACAGGATATGCACAAATCTTAAGGGAATTAACTTGAAACAACCAAGCAGACTCGTATAGTCAATTTTCCACTTGAGCACTGACCAAGGAAGAAGAGGAAGGGGTAGACTTACAGATAAAAATAAATCAGAGTTAAAACACCAATTATCTGCACGACAGTCTTGAGTCAAGCAAGACCCTCCAGTTCAACCAGCACAGAATGCTAATATGGATGTAACTTCAAGTCATTTGGAATGTAAAAGCAATCTACAGCACTAAGCCCAAACCAAAACTCTGAACTTCCATTTGCTCCCAGTAGAAAATTCATGGTACTATGAGTCCAGGTTGGCTCCAGAGTTACAAAGGATCACTCTGAAATTAATTTCCCATCTCAACAGGGTCTTTCAGGCAAGGTGCAAAGAGTTCCAAAAGAATATTACTGCTTTCAGACCTCTGCTGATTTCTGCAGATCTTAGTGTTACTTCCTAATACAAGTCATCTCAGGTGATAAAGACAGATGACCAAAAGGTAGTATTCTGTTTTATTGTGTTTTATTACCACAGCATGCATCTTTTATGTGTAAGGTGCATTTACTGAGAATGCAGCATAAACATTCTCTTCCTCCCTCCCTCTGGTTACATCATACGTGTACACATGTTTTGCAATCATGAGCAAAAGCAATTGTTGTCATGCTTTCCTTCAGATTTACAGGCCAACAATTTTAACCTGTGGTCCTGAGAACCACCCCTGCCCACAAGAAATCCACAGGAACAGATGTAAGGGAAGTCGATACATTTATGCCCTAACACAACCTATACAGGAGAAATTTAAGTAAAAATGCACATATCAATAGTTGGTCACAGTCCACACACACAGTGTGAAAAGTACTGTCCTGAACTGTCACAGAGCCAACAAACTGAGCTTTCCTACTTGGCTTCCCTGCCTATGTTTTTTTGTTTGTTTCTTTAGTTCCTTTTTCGTTTTTTATTTAAACTTTTTATTTTTAACTGAGGGACGAAAAAGAGAGTAAGACATTAAGATTTTACTAAATAAAACTGTATGTTTTGCAAAACTGCTGCTTTCTATACTGCTCTGAGCATTCATGTCTATACAGTAGTTGGGTTATTTGCAAAAACAGTGATAGAAACTGGCATTTTAATGGCATACTCTGAATATCCTTCAAATAGTGAACTACACGGTGTGTGTATGTGTATATATATCCACACAGAAGCACACAAATCTGGAAAAAACATGCAGCATACATATAGGTAGCATAAATACACCTATCAAAGTAACCAATACGTATTCATTGCTGTCCGTTTCTAAGGAGGTAACATCTTTAATCAGACCTAGAAGCAGAATACACGAATAAATGACTAATCTTACCCACAGGAAGTTTTCTCTGTTTCCCCTGACATGCTCCACAACTGTACAGATTTTGCTAAGAGACCAAGATGGATATCCAACTTCCAAATGTTACACCACTGCAGCTGCAGTATGAACTATGCAGGCTTAAAAACAACTCTGTGTCCAAATTCAGACCTTTGCTATTGTTTGCTGCTTTCTATGGTAACAGGTAAATTAGCAGTTTACTTCTAATTCGTGCCGAGACAAAAAAGAAAGGGGAGTAGAGAAAATAAGACACAATAAGGACACTCAAATATATAAATTAGGATCTATTAATGATCAACTCCTGCAAATCATACAGAAGAAACAAACTGTTCTAAAAGAAATCTGGTTTCCTATGTATTTTGTAGTTTGTGCCCAAACATTCCCACTGACCTAATATTCTCTCTATACCCCTCACAGCAGTTATCTTCCTCCTCATCTTCCTCATCACAATATTAACTGCTTCCAGCCTCACTCACGAGGCCCTCAATAACCTCCCATGCTCTCACAGCAACCTACACAGTCAGCAATCACACATCCATCTAACTTCCTTATCAAGTGCCCTGTCAGACAGCCAAAAAACCCAAAAAAATACCGGCTATGTGCTGGTTGAAATTACACACATGACAGATAACGGGTAAAATCATTAGGCTTCCTCTCCCAGCTTCTCCCAGGACACTGCTCATAGCTCCCATCCCCTTTTGGATTTTCATTAAGCCTCAGGCTGCTCCATGGTACTAAGTTCCTAACCCTATCAAATTTCTGTTTTATTGTATAACTGGTTGTACTGACACAGACCTAGTGATCATCAGACCAACCTGTTTAAGAAACATTGCTACTACAACCAACTACAAGGTAGGACGACTCCTCCAACTTTGCTTTTGAAACAGTGCCAATACAGAGTAAGAGCAAGCACAGTGAATCAACGAGTTCATTAGCACAGAATCACGGAACAGCTTGGGTTAGGAGGGATTTGAAAGATCATTCAGTTCCAACCTCACTGCCATGAGCAGGGACACCTTCCACATCAGGTTGCTCAGGGCCCCATCCAACCTAGCCTTCAACACTTCCTGGGATGAGGCATCCACAACTTCTCTGGGCAACTTATTTTGGCCTACTTATGAACACCATGAGACAAATGCAGGACCTTAAATTCAAAGACCTCTGTCACATTTGGAATGATAGCCAAACTTCATGAATTGGTCCTGAGTTTGGGATCTAGAACAAAGAGACAAAACCCCCTGCCTCCTCCATGGTACCCAAGATTTACACATAAAAGCCTTGAGTACCAATTCTTCAGTACACAGGTCATGCATTACACAGACTCAGGTCTATGAAGAGCGAGCCACCCTTTCAAGTATAAACCTAAACTCAGTCTGCCAGTTTAGCCAAGTTTCTGCCATACAGAAAAGCTGGTTTTCCCTGAGGAAGGCTATTTTCCCTATACTATCCGGTCCAGCAGTGCTGCTCTTGTGCATTCCGATGATGGAAAGTGGTATCTCTTCCTCAAATATTTATGCCAGTCCCTTAAAACACAGTAGACTTGCCCTTACCTCTTCTCTCTCTTCACTCCTTTTCTTCTCTCAGTGGAAGTTAGACAAAATATGGGACTAGGAAGAGAAAAAGAATGAGTGACAGAAAGGAAATAAAGGTAAAAGCAGTTAGAGAAAGAGTAAGGATTAGTTTATTGAACAGAAGTCAAGCAGTAATCAGGGATATACAGACCAATACCATGCTTAGAGATTTTAGACGTTGTATTTACAGAGTTCAATGCCCAAGATTGAAAATTACCTGCCAACTGCTTGATGTCTTTAAGTTTAGTAAAGACCTGCAGTACCTTGTAAAATAAATCACACAAACAAAGGCCTTTCCACTCAAAAATCATCAGTTATTTGAGCTGCAGAGTCAAGGAATTGCAAAATACAAAACAAGTACCACACATGAGAAGAGTAAGAGAAAAAAAAATACTTTTTGGTAGCAATATTGCTTATTGCTTAGAGAAGTATGTATTAGCTACCTAACATTAGCATGCTATAGTAAATCACTGAGAAATGTAAAATTCATTTAAAGAAAAATTCAAAACTTAAGAAAACAAGTAGTTTCCCAGTAAAAAGACCTCAGTTTTAAGTCATTCTTTGTGTTAGCTATTTTACTCCAAACGTTTATTTCTCCTTCTACCACAAAACGATAAAAAGCTGTTGATTAAACTTATACAAAATGCCTCTATGTGACTTACCAATTACTCACCAAAAAAACATTTACAACTATTACCCTAAACTATTATTCTTGACAAACATCCAAATATATAATGCATTTATGCAAGTATATACAGTCCATATTCTCTAAGAATATAAGTCACAACTGCAATGGCTAAATAAACTTATTTTTTATTAAATATAACAGTACATCTCATGGTGATTCAACCACTGGAAGCATTTAGTGACCAATATTCCCTCAAGAACTAAGGCTTTTGGGGTGGAAAAACAGATGGCTAAAAATATATATTTGTATTACCTTCAACAATCTAAATATTTTGCCAGCTTCATGTCATCAAATAAACTAATTAATTTGTTTTGTCTATGTTGCTTAGTAAGATGTGGGAGCCTGCTGTAATTATTAGCTACCTACTACAGAAAAAGTAAATTATTTCAAGTCTGACATTTCAGCTGAGCATGTTTCTGTTTTGACATGTTTTCATGTAGTAGATTCCAAAAAACAGTTCCCCTGTTTTATCAGTAGCATTTGATTTACATGAGCAGCTCAACAGTGCTCCTACATTTATTTGTGGAAGCAATTTGTAGACATTCACCTAATTCCTACACTTGCGCCTAGGAATCTAAACACAAGCAAGTCAGAAAGTCACACTCTTTCAAACACAAACTTTTAATTCTTTCTAGCAGTTAGAACTCTTTTGTGTTATTTTAACCAGAGTTCAACCTGGATTGTTGTTTTTGATAACAACTTGGCAGTATTTCAATGTTCTTCACAAAAATTTGGGGAGGAAACTGGCAAGTAGTAGTGAGAGAACAGATTGGGGGAACTAGAACATGTTCAAGGACAGATAAAAAAATACAGAAGGGTAAGATCAAAAGATCTTTCCTATTTTCAAGAAAACAAAACCCAATTTATTTCCAATTGCAAATATCTTGCAAAATTGTATTATTTGGGTAAAGTAATTCAGATTTCATGCATTTTAACTCTATAACTTTGTGTTGTCAATGGATTTCAGTATGTGTTTTTAATTGTAGTAACAGAGATATGAAATACATAATCTTTGAATAAGCACAAAGAAATTCTGCCCAGCAATGGAAGATCAATGCACAGCTTTTAATTTTCAATACTACTGCCACACAGAAGGGGACAAAAAGATACAGCACTTGGCTTTTATTTGTCTTTCAGCACAGCAGATATGATTGGAAAGTAAGGCAGTAGAGAACATTAAAAAAACCAACACCACAGTCATTCATAAAAATCCTGCATAAGGATATTACACATTCACATCAAGCATTCCTACTCAAAGCAAAAGAGAAAAAAAATGAAAATAATTAGTTGAATTACTTGGTAAAGCATCTGAGAGAGAAACAAAATAACTACTGTATATAAGGTATTCACATTTCTTTCACTGTTCTAGAATTATAGGTTCGGAACCCAAACAAGAGGTGTAATCTCTCTGTACCTTCCTCAAAAGCTATAAATAAGTTGTAATTCTTAAGTCTTCACCTTCAGTTTAAGCACAAGCAACTAAAAACAATCCTTATTGGAAAAGTTTCTTTAAAACAACAGTTAAAACAGGATTAACTGTCTAGACAAGGAATATCATCTGTCTTGTGATATGGTTTTAAACAAACCCCATTATAACCATTCTAATTAGGAGTTAGGTCCCTTTGTCTACTCAAGGCAAGCCAAGAGCTTGTTAAAAAGTATCTTTAGCCCTCCTCAAATTAGAAGAGTTAAAGACTAATGAACACCAGACCAATTTTAGTATTCAGAACTGCACAAGGTAAAAGATCCAAACCTACCATCCTGTACACCATCTGAAATTCTCAACTGGTCAGTACAGGCTGTTTCATCACTTTCTATGACTGATACATAACACTGACCCAAAAAAATCCTTGCCTCTGAATTGGAGAGACATGAATGTGACAGATGAACCCTTTGGTGGACAAGGAACTGGCTGGATGGTTTCACTCTTAAGAGCTGTGAGCTGTCAACAGCTCGATGTCCAAGTGGAGACCAGTGATGAGTGGCATTCTGGCATTCCTCAGGAATCAGTATTGGGACCGTTGCTCTGTTGGCAATATGGACTGAGTGCACTCTCAGCAAGTTTGCTGACCACATGAAGCTCTTTGATGTGGTCAACATGCACAAGTGAAGAGATGTCATCCAGAGAGACCTTGACAGGCTTGAGAGGTAGGCCTCTGTGAACCTCATGAAGTTCAGCACAGCCAAGTGCAAGGTGCTGCACCAGTGACAGGGCAATCTCAAATACTAATACAGGTTGGGCAGAAAATGGATTGAGTGCAGTTCTAAAGACAAAGACTTAGGGGATGTTGGTTGATGAGAAGCATAACATGACCCAGCAATGTGCACCTGCAGCCCAGAAAGCCAAGTGTCCTAGGCTGCATCAAAAGCAGTGTGGCAGCAGGTCCAGGGAGGTGATTTTGTCCCTCGACTCCACTGGAGCGCTGTGTTCAGCTCTGGAGTCCACAACACAAGAAAGATGTGGACCTGTTAGAGCAGATCCAGAGGAGGCCGCAAAGATGATCCAGAGGCCTAGGCATAAATCCTGTTAAGACAGGCCGAGAGAAGAGGGTTTGTTCAGCTGGGAGAAGGCTCTGGGAACACCTCAGTGAAGCCTTTCAGTACCTAAAGGAGGCTTATGAAAAAAGATGGAGAGTGACTTTTCACATGAGTAGACAGTGATAGATAGGACAACAGGGAACAGCTTTTATCTAAAACATGAGAGATTTAGATGAGATGTCAGGAAGAAATTCCTTACTGTGAGGGTGCTGAGACACTCAAACAGGTTGCCCAAAGAAATTGTGGATGTCCCATTTCTGGAAGTGTTCAAGGTCAGGTTGAATGGGGCTTTGAGAAACGTGATCTAGTGAGAGGTGTCCCTGCCCATGGTATAGGGGCTGGAACAAGATGATTTTGAATGTCCCTTCCAACTCACACCATTCTACAATAAGGGAACCAACAACAGATTATAAACCTTCCCTTTTAAGTACAATAATGTCATTAAAACCTAGTCTTATCATCTCGTCTTTGAACTCGACGGCAATTTATTTTTGCGTTGAAGATATAAAAGTAAATGATTACCTAGATTATAATGCCATAAAGTACACAAAATGCAACTGCAAAACGAGAATAAAATAAAAAAACTTTCCTTAACCTGAGCCTGCAATATGAAATTTTAGAATCTCCGCTACTGAAAGTGTTAGTTTAAAACTAAATTCTAAAACCAGGAACAATACTATTTTGGCAACTGCCTGATTTGCAAAACTGCTGGGCCCTTCCAAGTCTCACCTCGGTTTTACAACACTGCATCACCATCTCAGCAGTGTATGAACTATCACATGAAATGAGATAGCGCTCTTGCTATACAATGTGCAAAACCAATACATTCCACTCGCACAAAATGCAATCTGTGTGCTACTACAACATATTTTTCACTTGCACTTTTGAAACACATAACTTGAATGGACATCTCGTGATTTACCATAGTTCTTACCACTGTTTTAATTTTAAAAAATAAGATAACAAACACTTAAATCAGGCATGTTAAAAAACATACGTTTTGTTCAATAAAATTGTCTTCAAAGGCTTACAGATAACCTTAATTATTAAAATTTTCTAACCACCAGCAGAGCTTAAAATCTTGGCTGTTTCATTAATACATTAATATCTGCAAAAGGAAATAAAAATTATCTCAGTATCTCCTAGCAAGTATATGAAATCTTGAAAAGGTTCCTTTAAAATAATTTGTTTGTTATGCCTTAAAGGTAACAACAGTTTTTCTTTGAACACAACTATAGAAGGCTTTTTCTGTAGTAGGAAGGTCATGAGCAGAATTTTGGATCTTCAAAGACATTAGGTTAACTTTTGTGGGCACAATTCTTTGGTTACTAAGAAAACGTGAACACTGAAATACATAGAAAAATCCATCTTACACCATTGAAAAGCCCACTACAGTCACTATTTTAAATAATCCAGAATTTGGAAGAATTTAAAAGTTTGTGTTTTTTTCTTAATCCACATTCTACATCTGCTAAAACTTTTTTTTCCCCACAGATATGTCTTAAGTTTCATTCTTAACAATAAATCAAAACTACTATTTGCACAGTGAAAACATTTAAACACTGTACCTGTCCAAAAAACACTGTCCAACAAAATTTGCTTTTGAGAGATTCACAAATGCTCATCTGTATGGAAGTCCCAAGGCCAATAACATAGATGCAGTTCTTTAGGATCACTCCAGGAATCTAAATTGGGTTCTATTTTATATCTTCACTCATCTACATCCCCCCCACCAGATTTTATCAAAACGTCACATGACAACAGCAAAATACTTTCATTAAACCTTCACTTACATTAATCTAGTTAGAATAATACTAAGATTTCACAATTACATACACCACTCCTTAAATCAGTCCCACAAATAGTCCTTACTAAAATTAGTATTAGCATGCATGCAAAATTAAGACTGTCCTTAAATCAAACCGAGATCAGACCTGGAGAAACACTACAACCTTAAGTGACACACCGAGTTCTGGATTTCTGTTGCTTTCCAACACAATATTAACAGTGGTGTGTGCTCAAATTGCCCAAGAGGAAATTAGGAGCTGCATTACCTCAAAGTAACCTAAAGAGGTTACTCTAAGAGAAACTTTCCCCAGATTTAGTCTAAAGAGTCAGTATTATTTCTCCTCTGGAATTTCCCAGATGGCAAAAAAATCTCACCCAAAAGGCTAAGTGAAAGATAAGCCAACTTTTCCTTCAGATACGAAAAGCTTCACGATACATAAATGGTTTGATAACTCCAGTCCATATTATTGCATTTGTAACACAATGTTTGTCAAACAGAAGTCTGTCTTGAAAAAAAATGAAATTTAGATTTCAAACCTTCCCTCTTTCAAGAAGTTTGCATTAGTTTTGCTGGCAGGGTATGTCATTCTTTATGAATATACACATAGAAACACCAGTGGAGTACAAAATAAAGTAGAATTTGTTTTGTAGTGTTGTCTCCTTAAAACAAATCACAAATCTCTTTTTACAAATGGAGAAACTGAGTCATGAAGGCAAACTGACTCATTAAAACTCACACAGGAAAACTCTGAAGATCTCTATAAATTCCCAAGAGGTTTTTAGTGCATAAAATCTGGTAGTCTATAAAATAAGCTGTAAAATTTGAAAATTATTATTTTTGGTTTTATTTCATTACTCCCCCATCACTTTCTGTAAAGTGTACAAAATTCTTTCCTCCTAATTGTGAATCAGATGTCTGCTTGAGAACATGACTGAGGCCATGAAGAGCTGCAGAGCTGTATAGCCCTCTAGGTCATTATATCAGAAAAAAATCAAGAACAGGAGTTTTCAACCTAGGGAGAGGAAAGAAAAATGCAAAAGGTTTCCATAAAGGCCAATACGCTCTTTGGACTTTTATAAATGTATTTTTAAACAAACAGAGTAAGACATGGTTTATGAAAAAAAAAAAAATCGTATCTTTATAAATAAAAATGATAGGAGCATGCATTACTGGAGAATTAACAAAATCTCTTAGACTTTGGCCTCAGAACACACTAAAGGCATGCATTAATAACACCCTAGAAGTCTAATTACCTTACTGTTCAACTTTAGGTACACTTTAAACCACACATCAGTGCTTCTAAATGGTATCTAAATTAAAATTTTTCAGAGATTGAAGACAGTTTTTCCATTTCAATGCCTCACTTTTGATTGCTTAAATCCAGAAGGTTCTAAAGGTATATTGGAATAGGAATTCATATCATTAAGAATGAGATTAAAGATAGGCATTAAAAAAAAATAAATTTATTGTTTCTTAAAACATACAGTTGCAGCCTCCATAGTATGTACCAGAGTACACTACACCAACTACCAAATAATAAATCCTTGTGACCTCCCTTCCCCCCACTCAAACATATTTATAGTGGTGATACTAAAAGGTTCATATTTCATTTAGGAAAAAAATTAGAGCTTAGGAACTGCACCTTCTCTCAACATTTGGATGTGTATTACCACATACACAATTTATACACCAATACACAAAACAAATTGAAGAAAAAACGTAATGGTAAGATTACACGGTAGAAGAAATTTCACTTCTTAATAAAGTAACAGGTTATAATCTGGCATGCATTATTCCTTTAAGTATTAAGTTCATTTTGTATCCTCACACTAGGAATACATGGAATTACTACACTGATGTCCACCGAGGTTTTTCCTGGAAGGTGAACATGACGTTCACAAATGTGCTTCCAAAAAGAATTTAGCTTAGTGATCTTAATCCACTACTTGTGTTGATAAATATTACTGATTTTGTGTCGTTAACAGGACGGACAGATGTACAGTGTCTATCACAACCGCAGGGGCTTTTCCAAATTATTAAACTGACATACATATTACCTTACAGCAACATATACACACCCCTCGAAGGAGCTGCTTGAGTCTGTTGCCTCTTTCCACCCCCCTTCTCCCCGAACAGAGTGGTCTCGTTCACTTGCCTTTCACACACATAACCAATAAAATTAATCAGCTGGAACACAGCATTTTTAAATCGTAGTAAAGTCAAGAGATGTTTTGTATGTTATTTGAAGGGAACAGCCTTTTCATTTAAACATAGTAAGACTCTAATATGCTGCAGACAAACGCACTGCATGGGGTGTGGAGGACCCGAGCTGATTAGATTACCACAACATCAGCCTGAGGCCGCCATTTTTAGAATCTCTAAAGGACAAAAGAGGGAAATTAAAAAATTTGCTCCACATTTTTTTTAAAGTAACTTTAAAAGTATAGTGATGATTATCAATTAATCATGCATTGTAACTGAAGCCATGCATATCTCTTTCTTTTCACCGATCTGAGCCCTGAGTAACAAAAACGCTTCATTATTATTCTTTTAAGGTAGTGTAAATAAACAGATTAAAACATTCCTAAATCTAGATGCAGTACTGAACTTCTGCTTTTTACGACACGTAGTATGTACCATTTCAGGGGACCTCAGGGCTTTCAAACACCGCACATTCCCTAATGGCCGAGTATAGGGGAATAGAGGACCTTTATAATCAGGCTATATTATGTTTCTCTACCCTATTTAGTACTACACAGTGAACCGTTTGTTTTTCCTCCCCTATGTCTGCAGCAGTAGGGCCTAACCCACCAATACTTATCGCTTCAAGAGAGAGACTGAAATATGCCACCCAGGGAACACGAACACCGGCTGCAGAAACTAAAGCAAGAAAGGGATGCACCAGTGTAACTACTTACAGCCTGGGGAAAGGGGGTGGGGAGAATGATCCCCTTTTAAATTGGCACAGAAACTCCTGGGGACTGCTCTCCGTTTGTCCAGGTTACACCTCGAAGCGAAGATATTAACAGGGAGGGAGGCAGGGAGGCGGGGGTGTGGAAGGCAGAGAGATTAGGCCTATAACGAGCCATTTTAGTACCACAAAGCAAAAATATACAGGATGGAGGAAAAGAATAGGCTTCCCCAAGCTTCGTAAAACTCAATACGCAGTCCCAATAAGGCACAAACCCGTTCTGAAATCCGCCAGCCCAAGGAAGCCTATGTTGTCACATAATAGCTCCTTTTGGCTCATTTTCCAAGCATAATGCATAAATCTGGCGTAACTGCCAAAAAATTCTCCTCAGCTCCTCCAGTTACAGTAACCCGCCATATTCACAAGATATAGCGACAGCCTGCCATTTTTTAACCAAACCCCCACAAAAGGAAAAGCAAATTCAAGGCAACTTAAACAGAAATTAAACGCATTTCATGGTGGGAAGAAGTTATACTCGCACCGAGGATAATGAGACGTTCCCGTCGCATTTCATTCCCTTTCTGCCACCCCCCCTCCCCCAAAGCACCCACAGCAGAATATGCTGATAATAACCAAAGACTCACCTGTAATGGTCACAGGCCAGGCAGCAGGACCCCTCAGCTGAGCCCCTTCTCTATCCCAACCAAAACAATGCAACAGCCCCACTGCGGATATCCCTACCCTAGACAGGACTCAGCCCTCAGCAGGCTCTAGTAAAAGAAAGAAAAGGGAAAGAGGAAACCCCCCCTCCCCCCAAACCTAGCTCAGTGCGCAGAACCCTACAGGGACCAGCTCAGAGGCGCCCTTGCCCTGGGACCTGTGTACAAACCCCGCTGCTGCCGCCGCTGCTCCCGTGCCTCCCTCCCTCCAGCCTCCTACGCTCCCTTCTATGTCACTGCCTCTCTCTGGGAAAATGGCGTCCGCTCTCCCCTCCCTCCCCCTGCACGGGGCTCACCCGCCCCGCCTGACAGGGGCAGGGTTACCAAGGCGAAGCCAAACAGCCGCCATTTTACTTACGGGCCCGGAACGCAGCCCGCGCCCGCCGAGCCCTCAGTGTCCATTTTACAACACGGCTGAACAGCTCGGGGGGTCTGGGCGCGGCCGCGACACCAGACTGCGGCAGGGGCTGGGCAGGGGGGCCGTGAGGAGGGAAGTAGGGCAGCGGAGGAGGGGTGGCTTCAGCGGGGGCTGGCGCCGGGGGCGATCCGCAGCCCCGGCGGCGCAGCCCGCGCGGGAGGGGCGGGGGCTCCGTCGCGGCCTGTTGTGGGGCCGAGCGCGGGCGGGAGCGAGGATGTCTGAGTCAGAGCTGCATCCTCCGATGAACGAATGCCAAAACTCCCTCCTCGGCCGCTCTCCCCCACCCCGACCTCCGGCTTCTTCCTCACGACCGTCGATGCTCTCGGCATGCATGTTCTTTGTGAACCTTAAACTGAGCCCATTTTCGCCACAAGCTGCGCGAAAAGCCGGACAGACCCGCCGGATCTCACACACGCAGAGGAACTTACTGAGGGGCGGGGAAGAGGGGGGCGAGCAAAGAGCGGGAGCTTTGGCCGAGACCCGCTCAGGAGGTTTTGACTGAATCTCTCAGTAAGACACTCGAGGCTGAGAATCTTCCCCGAAGCGTTTAGGATTCATATATAAGGCAAGTGGGAGAGAGCTTCTTTCCTTAAAGCAAGTGGGACAGCACAACGCGTTTTGCGGGGAACGAGACGAGCAGCGAACGAGCCTCGTTTGCCCTTTAGGGAACGGCGCTCAGGAGCAGGAATAGCGTGCTTCCATCCGGACCAGCGGCGCTGGCAAAGCCAGGAGCTCGCTCAGCGTTTCGGGGCAGATGCAGCTTCTGCCATTTATACCAAGCCCTTCTTCCTGCCACCATATCTCCTCCCAGGTCCCTGCTCTGCCCGCACGCCGCCCTGTCTCCCCTGCCCGACTTCAGCCCCTCCAGCGATACGGCTGATTGAGGGAGGGGAGGCGGCGGCTGGGGTTTCATTCGACGCCCACCAGGGGCTGAGCGAGCCTCCTTCAGTGCGCAAACTCGGGGCACCAGATAAAAGCTGGGCTGGCAGCTCTTACCCTGCCTCGATGGAGCCGCAACATTCGGGTGACTGGAGAAGCAGTTAGCAGCAGCGCCATAGACTAGCGTCCCCCCACACCTTGAGCACAGAGAGTTTGGGGCTCTAAACAGCTGCTGCTGCGGCAGGAGGGAGCCGAGGTGAAGGGATCTGCTAGCTGGTTGGACGCAGAGGAGGCGGCTGTAATGGGGCATTAAGTCTAAGGGAGGAGGGGGGGCGATTAAACGTCTTGTGATCATGGCGGAGTCTATGGGTATTTTTTCCTGTCTAACTCTTCTGTGCGTGTGTCTCTTGTTTCTTTCTCTCTCTCTCTCTCCTTAGGGCGCTTGGCTGGGGCTGCTCGCTCGGGTTCTGCCTGTTGTTGCGCGAAATGGCGGCTGGCGTCTTGGTGGGTTTGGTTGTCGGTTTTTTGTGTAGGGTTGCCTTTTTTTTTTTCTCCTCTTCCCCTCCTCTTCCCCTCCCCGCACTTGTGCCTTGGCTGCGGCTCCGCAGCGAACCGCGGCGGAGCTCGAGTCAGGAGGGGGGCGGGAGCGGCGCGGCAGCCAATGGCCGGGCCGGCTGGGGTGGCCCGGCGCGCCCTGATTGGCTGGCGCTGACATCATCCTGCAGCAGGGGCAGCCGCAGCTGGGCAGGGTCGGGAGCTGCCGGGGGAGGCAAAGGGAGAAAACGGGCGCCATGATCCCAGCGCCAGGGAGGAACTCCGCGGGCAAGGCGTCCGCGAAGAGCTGGTGGAAAAGGAATGGAGAACCAGGCCTGGGCTTCCTCCCGAACAGTGCTGGGGCTGTGCGGAGAGGAGCAGGGGAAGAGCGAGAGGGGAGCAACTCGTGTCTGCCTTTGTAACTGCGTCAGTACAAGATGGCGCAGGGTGTCCCTGGAGAGGGAAGGGAGTTGCACGTCCGCCGGAGGTCATGTGACCGCGTTGCATTCCTGTGGGGTTTGGCTGCGGACCAAGCTGGCTTAGGCGGCGGCGGCTGCCCGGGACAGCCCGGGCTTCCCCCCCCCCTCCTCCCGCACCACGCCGTCGGTCCCGCGCTGGTTCCCTTCCCCCATCAACCTTGTGCACGAGGGTGTAGCTGCTGCCGAGGAAGGTTCTCGCTTCTCTCCTTACTCTCCGCCCACCTCCAGGGTGTAGCTGCTCTCGGGGGAAGCTTTCCATTCCGCCCCCTCTCTGCGCAAGGCTTTACCCACCGCCAGGGAAAGTTCCCCCTGGGCGCCTGCTGGCTCCGCCCGAGCGTGGGAGCCGGGTGCGCTCACGGTGGTGCCCGCCCGGTGCGAGGGCACTCTGCTCCCGGTTAGGCTCCCGGGGTCACGGAGTGGTTCCTACCGAAACAATCGGTTTAAGCGATGTTTAAATGACCTCATTAAAGCCGCTGAGGAAAACGCACAGGCTATGCGGAGTTGTTCTTCTGACGAGGAGGTCGTGGCTGCTCCATTGTTGCTCTGCCGGGACTACTGGGCGGGGGGGCCAAGGGAGAATCTGCGAGGTGTTCATGACTTTATTCTGTTTGAACAGGAAAAGTGGATCGCTGTTCTTTTATTTGTGTGTTGTTGGATCCTGTTGTAGGGTGTTGAGCAGCTTTTCTGTGGGGCGATGTGTGTATTCCGAAGTCAGGTCACAGGGGCCTGTTTCTATAACACAGGAATTGATGTATATACTTAGTGCAGATGAAAACTGTGGTTTGCGAATATTGTGAGGACTCCCCATGTTGTACTTTCTGAGGTTCATAGGCAAATGAACTCGTTACACAGGTCTGGGTAGGCTTGGAAGATTGGCAAATATATTTTCTGGGTCTTCTGTTTTTTAAATATTTTAATGCAGGGGAAGTGAAAAATGTATGTTTACCAATCCTAATGCTTTTCTTTAAGGAATGCAGATCTTACTGTTTGGGTGAGGTTCTTGAGCTTTCAAAGCCGTGCAGTGCCAGTTCCTATGTCTTGTTCTTGTATGCCACGGTGTAAATTTAGCCACTGCATCTAACCCAATGAACAAATTAACAGTTAAAATTGCTGATGCTTTAAGGGTGGAGATTTATTCTATTTAAAAATGTTTCACTTTTTCTGTTGTTAGTTTGTCCCCAGATAGATAAGATTTTTTTTCTTTTTACTTCCCCAGTAGTAAGCTGGTAGGGGACAAAGCTTGAATATTTCGTGAATGGTATTTGAGAACTACGGGAATGAAAGTAACAGTGTATGACTAATATAGAAGATTCCTGTATAATAGGTGGTCCTTAATATGTGTTACATAAGTAGTATGGCGAGGTGGAGTCCAGTTACATAAGAACTGACTGGGGCCTTGGGAGTTGCTCTAAGTAGTCCATATTGGTTGCATATACAGCCTGCAGGGCATCCCTGTGTTGTGGGAGGAGGGGTAGAAAAACAGGATTGGAAGCATCTAACAGCACTACATTTTTCCTTTGTAGGTTATATAGAGGATACCAGGAAAGAAAGAGAGAAGGCAGTAATTAAGAATGACACAGTGTGAAGCTTTCAAAAGTCCAGAGTCTCATTTGAGTTCACCTTTAAAGACATAAGCTCAGTTTCAGCAGCTCTCCTTTTTTTGAGTGTCTGAAGGTGGCTGTCAGCTGAGCATTGTGCCAACCTAGTTCTGTGCATACTAGTATAAAGAACAGGATTCTTGAGTCCTAGAGGTCATAGGCTTTCTTTTTTTTTTTTTTGAGGGGGGAAAGGTGGCTTCCTGGAAATGGTGTTAGGAGGAGGCAGTTGGTTTGTTGACCACGGGATTACTGATTCTTCTTGTGTAGTCATAGTATGACACAAGGAAAATACTCACTTTGTAATGGAAGCTTCCAGAGGGGCTTTCAGTGTACAATGACTCGTTTAATACAGAACAGATTTATGTGTGAATACTCTTTGCAGATGTGTTAAAGGAAGAACATTAATTTGAACTAAAAGATGAGGAAAACCCCCATATTTTTATTAGTACTTACATTTAGGCTTGTGTTCTATAATTACGAAACAGGGAGTAATTGCCTACCTCACTGTAAGAGACTTGTTTGAATGCTTATGTTATAGAATACCTGGGAATGAAAAACTTAAAAATGGCACCTAGAGTTTTAATTCTTAAAGCAGCCTTTTAGGTAGCTCACTTTTGTATCAGATTTTGCTTGGAAACCAAGAAATGAACTACTTTGAGAGTTCTCTGTAACTGGCAGCTTATTGCAGCAGTACTTGAACAGAGGTGTGGCTGTGCTTTCCTGAAGCTATAGAAACGAAGACAAGTTTTTAATGAAGTGGTAATAATTTCTTGTTTGTTTCTAGGTTGTTTTTATTAGCTGTTCTCAGGGAAGCAGTATTAGTTATCTTGAAAGAAACAGTAGCTCCAGCAGTGTTCCAGTGCAGTCTCAAAACAACGTCTGATGTGTTCTGAACTACTTCTGCCGAGGGCGATGAGTAAAAACCAAATGCGCATACTTCTCTGAGACGGAAACCTTAGGGGAGGGGATTTGCCCAAAGGCCAGTCTGATGCAAGCTGTGCGTTAATCTGGAAGGAAAGGGGAGGGAAAAGAGCTGTAGGAAGGGGAGACTGGGTAAAAACGGGCATGTAGTTTACATTTTATGGTCACAGCTTACCAGGGAGAGTAACAATTTCTACTGAACTACAATTCGCTCCTTTAATGAGGATATTTCAGTTGGCTGGACGTTATCCAGCAGTTACCCAGCAGTTAGAGTTGTGGTTCTGACTTGCCGTGGAAGCCTGTCTGTGCATGTATATGTGGTCTGAGCCTTTGCGAAGACCTGTTATTTAAACACTGTTGTTTACCTTTAGCCTACAAAGGGACTGACAGGATTTCAAGGGTATTTAGGGGAGAAAGGAGAGGGATACTAACAGTGTAATAGATCAGAGTATGCATTAATGTCATAGCTGAAACAGTTGAAGTGGTGCCCATGCTGAAAGATGATCCTGCACCTTTTCTCAGCTGTTCATTCTTGCTTCTGTAAGTGGGCGGGGGTTGGGGGGGGGAGAAGTAGTAGTGAGGAATGGATCTAACATAAGCCTAATTGTAATGGATGGCTTTCTAATGTGAATGTTCATTGTGTGGATTCACAAATGCTTCTGTTTGAAAAGGAGTAGAAAGAAGCAGCTGCTGGGAAAATGGAGATGTGCAGGTTTTTATTGTTAGTGAAGTTAGGTATGCTTTTTCTCACCAAAGATACAATTATTAGGGAATTTTGACAGGCAGCTCTTAAAGGCTAGTGTAACTAGAATCACTGCTGGGGTATTCAATGAAGAATTGTTCCTACAGAATGAGTTCTGAGCTAGTTATAAAATGTGATACTTGTGGGTCACAGTGGTCACTAGTCAAATGAATTTGCATTATTTGCATGTAGTAAAGGAGGTCTTAGTGACTGACAACTGATCAGTTTATCCACCTGGGTATGGAAAAACTGTGTTCAACACTCGAACAGCAGACAACAGGAACTTCCTTTGCACACCACTTCAGGCTTTGTGTTACAATGAGCCCTTCTGAAAAAGTTGTGACTGGTAAGGTTTTTCTTTAGGAGGAAAACAGGTTATTGGCTGGTCCTACAATTCTTAACAGTTGAGTTCCTCACTTAAAGGAGCAACTTTAAAGCTGTTGTGTGGCCTCCTAATCCTGGGATTAGTGGGAATTTGCACCAGGTTCAGCTCATTGCTATGACCTTTGGGTAGTGAAGTGGGGCAGTGGTTTGTTTTCTCCTTCTAGCTTGACCTTGTTATTTGAAGTAGTCTTTCTGATGAACTTCTGGTTGCTTTGGAGAGCAGTACTAAACTCCGTGTAGTTACTTTCATAAGTGAGATAGTGCTCAGACCCAATTATAATGCAGCACAAGCCCTATCAGTAACAATTTGATGAAGATGCTGAAAATAACCAATGGTTCCTGAGTAATATAAGATTTTTGAGGATCTCTAGGAAGAAAATGGGGGAAAATACTGCCATTTTTGGAGACTTGGGCTGTGCTAGAGTTGGGAAGTTACTGAATTGTGGGCTCCAGCACCCCAGAAGTGCAGCTGAAGGTGCTCCTGTCACAGAAGGTGTTTGTGTTTCTTGTAAGCTTAGAAGCTAAGCAAATCTTAGCTGCTATATTTGTGTGCTTATTAAGTGTTGCACAAAAGAAGTCCCTTATCTCTGCTGAAAATTCTTGTTGTGACTGCTCTGTCTGCAAGCTTGTTAATATTGCATGGTCATGCAGTGGATATTACTCAAAAGTAGAAATGCAGCTTGATTGCAGCAGTATATTGTGTCTCTTCAAAGGTTTAGCTTTTGAGGACTGCTGTAGTCCTATTCAGCGTGGTCTGTTAGGGCTCAGAGAGTTTCAGAAGTACTCAACAGGATGAGAGAGCTGGGGTTTTTGAACATGGAGAAGAGAAGGCTCTTGAGGAGACCTCATTGCAGCCTTCCTGTATTTAAAGGAGGCTTAGGAAAAATAGAGTGACTTTTTGCATGGGCAGATAGTGACAGGACAAGGGGAAATGCATTTAAACTAAAAGATGAGATACTTAGATTGGATGTTAGGAAGAGATTCTTAGAGGGTTGTGAGGCACTGGAATAGGTTGTCTGAAGAAGTTGTGGATACCCCATCCCTGAAAGTGCTTAAGGGTAGGTTGGATGGGGCCCTGAACAAGCTGGTCTAGTGGAAGATGTCCCTGCCCATGGCAGGGGCGTAGGAACATGAAGTTCCCTTCCAACCCAAACCATTCTATGATGTCTGACAGCAGAATGGTGCACTCAGAATGGGTAGCTTTCTGACATTGAGTACTACTGGCTATAATAATGGATTTGTTTCCAGCAGACTTCAGTAGATTGGCAACGAATAAAAGTTTTGTATTGGTGGAGTTTGATTCTTAGTATCTTGTCTAAAGAAAGCAGTATCTGTCTTTCATCCAGTTGGTTGTCATGTGTATGGATCTTTGATAGCTGCTTGATCCAATCTTAGTACAACTGCTATAGATGAACCAAATATGAGTCCAAAACTATCTTATGTGGCAGATACGGGATGTCAGAACTAGTAGGGAGGGCACAAGAAAAGCTGAAGAGCTAGCTGGGAAACAAGCATTAACATCCAATTCTTGTGCTAAACTCCTTCCTCCCATATTCCTGCCTTTACTTAGCAGGTTAGAGGACTGTCAAATTTTAGTGAAATAAGGCAAAAAAAATTGGAGATGTACAACTGTGCCTCTTTATTAATGCAGATAAAGCAGTCCCTTGGAGAGACTGAGACTATAACTGGTCATGATACTGAGATAGGAGTTGAATCTGTAGCCTAAGAGATCTTTTACTAGCTTTATTCTGGGGTAAGTGCTCAACTGTGCTGCTTTTAGTTGTGCTGCTTTGTTTTGGGTCACAGTGTTTGTGGCCCAGTGTTGTCAGGCTGATGATAGATTGTGCAATGTGGTCTTATCTGCTGAGCCAGGGTAAGCTGTCTCAAATTCCATCCAGAACAACTATGGGCCTTCTAATTAGAGAATTTTATAGGAACATGTTACTAAATGTCATTGTCACAAATATCACAAATACGATTTAGAAGACTAGTCTTCATAAAGTGGAACTATTTCTTTTATCAGAGTGGTGCTACACTTTGAATTCATCTCCAAAGCTGTGCTCCATTACCCCAGCATACGTGTGCTGGAACAAGCTCATAAGCTTATAAAGGCATGCTGGGCAGTTGTCAGATCCTATTTTTAAACTGTTTCTGAGAAACACTTCTGTCTCCTATCTCTGCGTGGTCATAGGAAAGGCTATACTTCATGCAGGAGCCACAATGTCTGGGCTCAGCTAACAGTAATTTTTGAACTTGAGTATGTCCTCTTCAGAGGTAGTAGAATTGAATCTGCACTGACTTCTCTTGGGAAGGAGTGATGACAATAACTAGGAAATAGTGGTAATGGGCTATTGAGTCCTTGACTGTCAGTGCCAATAATAAAAGATACAGGTCTCTTCACTCTTGTGACCAGTGACAGAACTTGAGGAAATGGCATGAACTGTGTCAGGGGAGGTTTAGGTTAAGTATCAGGGATACTTTTTCACCCAGAGAGTAGTTGAGCACTGGAACAGGCTCCCCAGGGAAGTGGTGTCAGCACCAAGCTGAGTTCAAGAAACATTTGGACAGCACTCAAGGCCCATGTTGTCATTCTTGGGGATGGTCCTGTGCAGGGCTAAGAGTTGGATTTGATGATCCTGATGGGTCCTTTCCACCTTGGCATATTCTGTGATTCTAGCTCTATGGTGCTTGACAGTCTAGCCAAACTTTAACAGGAATCCTGATGGCTAAGTGTGAGAGCACCTGCTTTGCTGTTCTCAAGGGAGGACAAGAAGAGCTGGAACACTTATGAGGTCTCTCCTTGTGAATCTTCAACATATCATGTTTGCTTAATCTGCTACTGATTTGCAGTAACCAATTTACTATAATTGTGTGACACTACTGTATGCCACCTTTGAATTTTCACTAACGTTAGAAAATTGTATAAAAATGCAATTGGGTTTCATAGACAAGCAGAGCTAGTATTTTAAGGCTTTTTCTCCCTGTGTCTAACATTGCCTCCTTTAGACTAGGCCTGAAATACAGACACGATATATGAGTGTTAACATAATTCTGCTGTACTGGGGCAGGAATTGCAAAATTGAAAGACTACTTCAGAGAATATATATTATATAGCTTGGGGCAAAAAGTAAAGAATACTGGTGAAGCATTTAGACTTGATTTTGTTTGTCTCTTAAAACTGACAGACAGGGATATTTCAAACTGGAGAAAGTACTGTGAACAGGAAGAAAAAAAATCATGTTGCTGTAAAATGAATTATACAGCGTAAAATCAACATACTGGGTTCTATGTGTCTTAGAACTGTTTTGAGACACTCCTGGGACTCTGCAGTTGCTAGTCTAGATCTAATTGATGGGAGGGAATCATAATCTCAGAACATTATTAGGACTGTAGCCTGAAGGCTGTAGCTAAGCCTGCACTATTTGTAGGAGTTGACAGTACAGGGTCTTCTGGTTTTTCTTTTTCTAGAACAGACAAGTTGTTCTTCCACACTTTCTGCAGATTGTCCCCTACAAATAGTGCACTGCAGATTGTGGACTACAAATATTAGTGGCCTTATAAGTGCACCTGTTATCTAAATTGATTTGTCTTGTCTTCTGTTTTAATAATCCTGTTCCCGTTAAAGTAAATTGAAGTTGCTAACAGCAACCAAGGAGAAGAGCGGCTATCTGAATTTTACCTTGAGGCTAAGTGTTAGTGCTTATAGAAGGGAGGGGAACTTAGCATCAGACCCGTTTTAACCTCATCCTACAGTTAGCAAAGCAGGGGGTAATCTGTTTGAAGGGTATAATACGTTTTGTCTGTTTACTTAACCGGCCCTTCATATTTCAGTAATGCAATGACACTGAAATGGGTTCTAGAACTGTTTCCTCATGTAAAACAAAACAAACTCCCTCAGTTCCACATATTTCTGTAAACTAGTAAGAATATTCATATACTTGGGTCCTCTTTCTGTTCAGTGTAATGGCTCTGCCTTACCTACTCTGATCAGGTCTGTAGGCTTCAAATTTCTTCTATGATTAATCCTCACATCCTTCCAATGTATTTTGTAAATAACATATCACAAGTAGGCAGAGATTGAGCTGTCTACAAATGCTGGTTCCATACAGAAGTGGCTTGCTGAAAAATACTTGTGTGTGTCTGTAGATGCTGCATAAAGGTTGGATTTTTCCCTGTAAGCCACCTATTTATTGATAAAAGTGTTTTGCTCTGGGTGCCAGTTTTTTTGCATGAATAGTGTTGAGCAACATTTATGTACTGATTGCACTCAGTAGAAGTAAACTACATTCTGTTTAGAATGAACATATTAGTATGTGTAAAATATCAGTTGCATCTTTCTAGAAATAACATGTTGCAGTCTTGGATCACATTTCAAATCTAAAGTCTTTAAAGGATGTCTGAAGTAACAGTTTAAGCAGTGGGTTTTTCTTGCATGATGCAAGAATGGGTATTGTTTTACAATTGGTATTCTTTATCCTTCTGCATCATCAGTCCCTACTATAGTAAGAGACAAGCAAAGAGGAACAAAGCCCCTGAACTGGGTCCAACAAAGCAGGTCCAGTAGACCTCGTTTTTCTTTATGTACATTTCTAAGATTCTTGGTTGAATCAGAATTTTGTATGTGCCCAGTTGGCACTGGAGTGAGGGAGAGGTCTTTGCTGCTTAGAAACACTTAGAGCACAGTTCATAAGCTGAAATCTTGCTCTATTTGTCATATGATAAATAAAGATGAGATGTTTCAATAAACACATTTGCTTTTCCCTTACATGAGACTGAAGTAAGCATTTATTTTAGTATGTATTGGGTCTCATTAAGCAGGAGCATGTCTGGCATGATACCTTTTTGAAACTCCCTTAGTATCAAATACCTGATGCTCAACTGGAAATGTTCGAAGGGGACTCCTGGTCTCTCTGACTGTTAAAGGGAAAAAACAAGAATTGAATATATTCTTCTGAAAACAGAATGCACATACACATTATATACCCATTTAGCCTGTTTAAAGTAGCTGTTTTTCAGCACATGTAAGCTGAAACAGCGAAAGGACAAAATACCAATATATGTGAATGACTGTGCTTATGATTACAGATGACCAAAGGGAGGTTGATGGTAACTGCAACTCTTTAAAGGGATGGGTTAAACCAAAGGATGTATTCCTGATGTTAACCAGAGAACAGATGATGGAAAAGTATTCTCATCAACATTTGTGGGTTTTCTAAGCTATTGTTTACTTAATGTTTAAAAAAATGGGACTGAAAAAAGCCTGAATTTGAGTACATCATCAATAGAACTAGCTGCAGCAAAAGGGTGGGCTGTAAGAAGGAAACCTGACTAAAATCTGGCTCTCTTGGTTGGAAAATAAGCAGGCCTAACCTGTAGTTCTTGAATATTGTACAACTTTTAAGTAGCTCAGGGCTATGTATGTCTCTGATCTACTGATCACAGAAATTACGAAAACAGAGGCATTGTCTGCAACTATGGAATTCTGAAAGACTGGTTTAGATGGGATCTGCATGTGAGTAACATCCCTATTTCAAGCAGTTACGCTGCATCCTGCATCACATGATTCCTAGCTGTTGTGCAACAGGAAAGCCTTAACTTTTTTCCATTCATCTTCTGGAGCTCGTGGAGGGAAACACAGATTGGACTTGTATTTAACTATAACTTCCTTCCTATTGGGAACTCACATCTGAACTGTTACTGATTTCTGGCCATGTGGTATACTTTGGTTTCCTGCCCATATGTGAAATTTGAGTAAGCTTTGGAGTCTCATGGTGGGGAGGGTGACTGGGAGACATCTTTATGTGCAAGTAAAGTAATTCCATGATTGTCTCCTTCCCCAGCTTTCTGCATGGGTACAACTAGGTATACTTTATGGTATATCATGCTCAGCTGGTAGTATGTAAGAGCTAATAATATAGCATGTAAAATTTATTTAAGCTTTCTTATTCTCAAACTTAAGGACTCTTTCTTTAAAAACTTAAGGTAGTTTTGCTATCCGAATAAGATTCTGTGTAACTTCCAAACATTAAAAGAAAATGACTGGACTGGAGGCTAGCTCAAAGAATTGCAATTTTATGCCTGAATTTTCACCTGCCAAACAGACTGCCAGAATCAGCTTGTAGGTTTTCTATGCGGTAGATAGATTGTGAGAAGTACATAAAATAGTCATGCAAACTGGCTGAAGAACAAGGAAGATTGCTGAAGAATCAGCACTACACAACAGGAAGGTGCTTATCTTTAATTACATATACCTTTTGCTTTGAATCCTGTTTTGGAACTGTGTGTTCATGCCCAATCTCCTTTTGTAGCTTTCTGAAAGGGAAGTTCTAACCAGAAAATCAGTAGTCTTTTAAATGCAGGAGAAACTGGAGTAAGGAAGCCTGTGAGCATGCATGCCTCCAAAGTTCTGCCAGTGCTCTGTATCACTTAAATTCATCTGAGTAGCATGATCAGTCTTGTGTTTTACAACTCTCAATTACTAGGAATTGAACTTCCATGTTTATAGATGGAAGTAGAAAGAAAATGATTTAGTGCAGTCTGATTTTTTTATATCTGATTTTTCCATATATAGTGTCATGGAAAATCCATTTGGTAGCAGCTGACTGTATGTAATAATTTCTATTTTATAATGTGTGTAATTCCCCTCCCCCCCATTTGCTCACTGTTTAACTTCAGGTTTTCTCCAGAATATTGTTAGAGAGGTGTTTGTTTCCTTTGTTTTCTAACGTGAAAGAGAGACTCTGCTAAATCTGCAGATTTTTCAAGAAGAGAGCAAGAGGTGCTCAAAGGGGGAAGCTGGTGCTCAAGCTCACAAGTCAGAATAGGCTTGTAGCTTGTAGTTACAGCTTAACTAACTGGCAGGAAAAGAACTATAGTTTAAGAACACAGTTGGCAACAGGCACATGTCTGCCCTCAGAAAAGTAAACTTTCCTGCCACAATCTCCTGATCTGTTTGGATAATGATAAAAAAAATACTGGGCAAACCCCAGGAGTTCTGTGACTGCTTGGCCAGAGTATAAATATTTCAGGCTTTCTGGAGTGCTTGTGTGGCTTAAATGTTGCAGCAAGACTGTCTCAGTTATTTTTAGGTTGGGGGAGCAGGAAGAGTGCTTGTTTCCTGTCTTCCCCTCCCCCAGGAACTTGGGGTACCTTAGATGAGAAGAAAAGTAACAACCCCTGAGCTGGTTTATCAGTTCGAATTGAACAATGTCCGTACGTTTCCTGACCCCGTTTGTGGAAGGGGGAGAACAGCCCCAGCAGTTACATTGCAGCACTTTGACAATATTATTCCTTTTGAAACAACACAAAGGCCTCGAGCCTCTCAACCGAAACAAGCTGCATCTTACTTGATAATTGGGTATGAATAGTCCCCAAAACATGGCTACTAAAGCTTGTAACTAGAATTAGTCTCCAGCAACTCCGGTTGCTGTTATGGGAACTTTGATGCTTACACAGCCATGAGAAATCAGTGAAACTGAATATTCCAGTGCCTCTTAGTCATTAAAACATTGATACATTTAGGTAACAACCATTAATGTCTTCACATCAGCTGCTTCTTCTTCTCTTGTACATAGCTACAAATTACTCATAATTGTACATATTGATGCATATCCACGCTATAAAACAAAGGAATATGATAACTTGGTAACAGCACCTGTCTAGTTTGAGCTATACGAACCTGCTTCACTTGGCAGTTCAGGGGTTTTTGTTACCTTAATCCATAGAGGCATAAAGAAATTCATAGTAGTGCCTTCAGTTTTCTCCTAAGAGGCAGCGGCAAAAAACGCATATGGTCCTGGTTACTGGTACTGTAAAAATTGTGTAAGACAACACAATTATTTCTTTTCTTGTTGCATGAGTATTGGCAGCAGTACACAGGTGTTAACTTCGGGAGGAAAAGTGTCTGGGGCTATTGTGTGTATCTCATTGTGTTTGTAATCGATGTGCACATACCCTTAGTAAAAATAATCACTCTTCCTGACAAAAATCAGTCTGCAGCAATCCCCCTAGAAGTATGAAGCTTCTTGGCACCAGGAAGCTTGTGCAGAACAGGCCTAGAATCACTCAGGCAAGAAGCAGTTAAATCCTAGCTTTGGCATGCAGAAGTGTCCCCATGTGTGGAGACAGGATAGAAAGAGCAGGCTTGTCCTAACATGCTTCTCCAGCAGCTACACAGAAATGTCACTACTATGTAGAACTGTGCTTTTTCTCCAGTCTTCTGCATATTTTCCACTTAGTGATGGTGGTCATATTCTCTTTAGGGATATTGGTTTGCAGTTTGGTCTGGGGTTTTGTTTCATTTAAAGTCAAGATTTTAGAAAACTGAACAGATCTCGCTTCTTACTGTGATTCATCCTGCTGAAGCAAAAATTTCATGCTGGTATTAACTGCCATGGAAAACCAGCTATATCTGAGAGGATACCAACTGAGAAAACAATTTTCAAAATCTTGAACTCTGGAAAAAAAATGAGTGTCTGCTTACAGAAAGACTTGCAACCTCTTGCATCACTACTTAGGCACAGGCAGTCAAACCTTAATTCCCTCATGTCTGAATCATGCTCATTCAGTTAAAAAGACATAGCAGTGTTGTCACTGGACTAGTGAGAAAGTTAAGCAATTCCATTTGGCCTCAAATATATTTTTTACTTGCAGATGAAAATCAAGTTTTTTGCTGCTAGTTAAACTTTTTCATCAGTAGTTCTATGGACTTCTGCAGTTTGCACTGCAGCTCCATCCAGGGGATTCTCATTTTCTTACAGTTATGTAAGAAACTAAACTGTGTGAACACTGAGCTAGTTGAATATTGATAGGTGTACCCTTATCAAATGATAAAAAGGAGGCCTTGTTATGAAGCACTATATAAACATAAGCTGAAGGTGGTGAGTCACGTGAAGGACAGGGGCTTAAATCAACATACTTTCCCTTCAGACCACAGAGTCTGCAAACTGCAGACTCGTCCTTTCTGGGTATGGAAAGGTCCAAACACAAGCAGGGCACCTCCTGTTGTTCTTGATAGAGTTGTAGATGGTAGAATTGGGGCTTCAAGGGGAATCATGCTCCAGTTCTGGGTTTTATGCTTCAGAATAAAGTCTTTTACTGCTTATTTGGGAACTCACCAAAAAACTTGTCTGAGTTATGAACCTTTCATGGGAAAAGGGTATATCCATGTGGTAGGTGGGGGTTTTTGATGGGTGTGGTTTAAGAAGCTTGTGTTTCACAATGAGCCTTTCACAATTCCTGATGCTGGTCTGATTATACATACCTTAGACATGTGAAACAGATGTCATTTAGCCATGTATAATGTAGCCTGTTCACACATCTCTTGCAGGCTGAGAATAACATTAGCTAGATTTAGAAGACTTGGCTAAATTCTTCATATAATGCACACCCTGGACTGCTCTGAGCTGTGTATGACCGTGTATTACTGGTAATTACTTATAATTACACCAACATCTGAGTAGAAAGGAAGAAGAAACCACTTTATTAAAGCATTTTGTTGTTGTTTAAAGATCAAAATAACAGGATGTAAGTAGTAGATTGATATATGTGTAGATTGATATATATATACATACACACACATATTAAGGCTAAAGGGAGTGCATTAAGATGAAATTAGGGACTTCCAGGTATGAAGGCAGCACTGAAAGCTAAAGAAAGGGGAAGGAGGAGTTGTTGAGGTAAGAGGATATCAAGCAAAAAGTGAGGTGAGCTAATCCAGGAATAAGAGAAGGGCCTGTGGGGAAGGGAGCCATCTTTAGCAACAGCAAAAGAACAGGAAGCCTTATGTGAGAACCTGCTGAAACTTAATGTCTGTTAGGTAATGACACCTGTCATCAAGGAGTCAGTGGAGAAGTCTGCTGGATCTGGAATCATGGGATGAGACAGCTGGTGGAGCTGTTAACTTGGCCCTTGGGGTGGAGGAGTCATGGGGGTGTTTATGCTGGTTGGAAGAAAGAATATAACAAGTTGGGTAGTAACCCAACTCAGTAAAAAGTGATTAGTGGTAGGGCCACGTTGATCAAGGTGACTGAATGAGTTCAACTCAATGTTGAAACACTGCCAGCTTTGTAATGTGACCAAACTAGGAATTGGTGGGGGGGGGGCCCATTGTGGGGGTGCTCTTCACCAATCCTAAGAGTTATTGTTCTGACACCACAGCGTAGTGCTCCATGGCTTCAGCTGTTGATCATTTGTGGGAGTATGCTGTGAACAAGGGAGTGATCTGTTTGACAAGGAGATCACTTTTTCCTACCCTTGAATATAATTTTTGAATTGGGGCTCAAAGTGGATCTAAGATTAGTCAATATAGAGGCAGAGATTTGTATGGTGTGAAACAGAGTCCCTCCAGGCCCATACTGCTGCAGAAACACCTCTTCCTCCTTTTTTTTCACTACTCTTTAAAAGCATGTAAGTGGATTTTCCAAAGCACATCACGCAATTAGAAACTCTTGGCTTGAGGACTTTTGTCACATAGGAAGTCTAAGGCAGAGACAGGGCAAAGTCTTGTTAAAGGAATTAAATATTACCATGAGATATTATTACCATTAGCTGTAGTCTCACTTTGTCACAGTTTAACAAAACTATTCCTGCAAGAAATGAAGCAGGGATCTTTTACTGATAACATGACAAGAAATAAATTAGGCAACAGTATGCACATGTTAATTATAAGCTTTATAAAACAAGGGAATCCAGGCAGGCTGTTCTGGCATTTCTTAACTTTCTCCTGCTTGATTTCATGGTGTTACAAAACATAAAGATGAGTAGAACTGGATTTTCTACAAGTGTGTGTGTTCTGAGCATCAAACATTTTTCACTTTCATTTCATGGATTAAAATAATGCAATAAAACCAGTGAGCTTAATGACAGAGCAAGTCCTGCTTTCATAGGACTGCTTTTTCTGCCACCCCCCTTGCCTTACCATGGTAACTTCAGTACCTCATGAGTTACTAATAATGCTGGCAGAGACCAATGTTTACAACTCAAGTCTGTTTTTTGGATACAGGCTTCAGTCCTCTAGCAAATTAAAGCCAGATGGGAACGGCAGGGAGCAGAATGGAATTTAATTCTGTTATGTGGCTTGTGATGTTAACAAAACTCTTTGGTAATTTTCATTGTTATTTTGCCTAGAAAATGGCTTGTACCTTCCTTCTGTGCAGTCGCTGTAACGTGCAGTCTTCTTACAGCAGTTCACCCCAGCACACTGGAAGCCTTCACTGAGATATGTTGCTTTACTTCCACTGCAGTGACAGACAATGGTATAATCATATTATGTTTTTGTGGAGTGGTTTGGGTTTTTTTCCAAGTGAAAGGATCAAAACTGGTTAATCCAGACAGGAAAGCTTTTCCTCTGTTCTTGCACAGCTGGTGGAGGTGAAGCGCAGTTGTTTTGCAACATTTAACAAGTCTTTCTCTCTTTTCCCTTAAACTACCCTAGGTGAAAGTACAGTAAAGGAATACTCCTTGAAATCTGAGGAGGGAGGCAGGCTCAGTCACCCAAAACTTCAGCGGTTCCAGGATCTGTATTGCAGACAGGATAAGGATTTTTTTCAGTGCAGTTAATGCTGGGCTTTTTACACTGGTTTCTCAGAGGAAAAGACTCAACATGTTGAATCACAGAGACGTTGCTTCCTGCTGGGGTTTGGGATTTCCTTGCATGGCTGCAGGAGCTGTTTTTGCATAGTGCATCCTCTCAGGGAGGAACTTGCTGAAGATAAAGACAAACAGTTCTGTGCAGAATGTAATAGTTTCTGACTCAAATTGTCAAAATATCATAGGGTGTGGTAGGAACTGCTGTGTCTAACATTACTGAGGATTTATTCCTTCATAATTTGCCTAAACGAATATAATATGCTAATGTCAATTAAAATGTAGAAGTGGAGGAGAGATTTCTTGATGTTTTCTAGCCACTTGAAACCTGATAGTGTACAAAAATAAATTTCAGTGTGCTGGAGTATTCATGTTGGTTTTTTCCCCAGTTGCTCAGTCTTAATTCCCATTCTTTCTGATTTCCCACAGAAAGAAAGAAAAGCTACTTGCTGTAGCTTCAAAAATATGAACTCAGTAAACTGTGAGCATTGGAAATATGATAGATCTTCTAATTACTGTTTAGTTTCACTAGGAATTAAAAATATGTAATCCTGGAAGTTACTGTAGTAAATTGATACAGAGTATTTTGACATACCTATCTGCTTCATACAGCTGTTTTCTTCCTAGAAGGAAAGTATTCCTAACAGTTTGTTATAGTACTGAGTTTTAGTGTCAAATATAAGATAGGCACATTTACTATGAAGACAAACTGCAAGAGAATTCATATGGACTCTAGTTCTTCAGTAGTTGTTCTTGATAAACCAGGTCTTGCAGCTTCAAGAGGCAAACAGGAAAGGCATTGGGGGGAAGGGGTGGTAGTCAAATTTTCAGGAAGGTCAACTCCAATTGAGAGTTAAGCTTTCTAAATGTGGAATAGTCTGAAACAGTGCATTACTCCTGTATGCTCTTTTTTCACTTTATTTCAGATTTGCTGTCTTTTTACCCTGCAGTGCTAAAGGAGAGCTCTGGAGGATGGCATTTCTCTCTCAGGTTTTAACCTCTGCTGTTCTTGGTCCAGGCCTTGTACAGCAAACAGTTTCTTTTAGTGGACCTTCCTCTGGTGCTGTTTGGAGGAAAGGGACAGAGTTGATCTTAGCAGAGTGTCTGAAATAAGGGACTTCAAAGGGCTGCCTGAAGTTGTGAAACCTAATGTCTTAGAGTATCTAGAAAAGCCACTTCATAGGATAACCCCTCCCAGCACATTCAATTAAAATGTTTCCAGTGCCTTTGCATTTTCTTCTCTGGGCTCTAGTGATCCTAGGACATGAACTGGCACCTAAAGCATTATCAGAGGTGCAACTTCTCACTTCATTTTAAATGAGTGAATCTTCCAGCCCTAAATATGGTTCTTGCTGGGTTAAAAAAGGATATATTTTTTAGTTAGATAGAGTCTGTGTATGTAATTTGGCATAATATGATTTTTTTCAACCATTTTTTTAATGAAAATTTTACTTAATGGTGAATGACAGATGTGTAAACTAGTGTTAGACTCTGTGTGTGTGTGACTGTTTGTTAAAGGAAAAGCATGTTTTTGTAGTGTGGTTTTTGGACTTCCAGACAGATTACACAAGCTCAAGAAGGCCCACCCCACATCCTGTGTAGAAAACTAGCTCACAGAAATGTCCATTGTTCTTCAGGATTATAAGTCACTGTATTTTCTGCATACTTTCTGTTTCAAAGTACTGTATGGAAAATACTAATGCAAAGGAACCACAGCAGCTTAACAAGTGCTTGGTCCTGCCAGGTACTGAGCACTGGGCTCTTACTGAAAAGCTGGGGGGCTGGGATTAAAACGTTAGGCTCCCTGGATAGAGAACAAAGGTTTTGTGTTGGTAAAAGTATCTTTTATTAGCTATGTGAATCAATTGATAATTGACATACTTTCAGCCTGAAAGTTGTTTGTATGCAGCCATGCCAGTATTTACTGTCTTGGGGGAGGAGTCACAGACTAAGGATTTTGCTTCAGGCATGGTGAATTCTCCTTGAGGTGGCTTCACCACTACTCAGTCATGAACTGCAAAGGAGAGAATGTGAGGTATCTAGATCTAATACCCCTCCAAAGAGATAGTGATTAGTGTTTCTGAATCTCTGCCATGTTTATTGCTCAGTTATGTGTCCATTTGCAAGTTAATGGATGTATCCATAAAGAAAGGAGTTATCAAACCAAAAACGGTGAAATCTGTTCACTCTTCCCTTTTTTCGTTTGTGTTTACCCTCCATTACCATCTTGGAGCTTATTTTTTAAAAAGATGATGTGCTATATTTAATTTTTAGTTTTCAAACAGGAGAAGTGTTTCAATGTGAATTTTAAAATCCTCATATTACGGTTTTCTTACTTTCAAAAAAGCAACAACGTGTATTTCTTCCTAGAGTTCAGTACCTATTTAAGACCAAAACATTTGTTATGATAATACAGATGTAGCTAAGCAGAAGGGTGCCATGATTGTGTTTGAGGCTGTGTCCTGCTTTTCTGCAGTCCTCTGAAAGGAATCACCTCCCTTTAGTCTCTGCCAGTCTCCTGACTGTGCAGCATTCCCAAAACATGTGGCCCATAAAATGGGATTACAGGGAAGGCATTCAAGTAAACAGAAATTCCCTCTGGACGAGATTTGCTTCTTCATGCAGAGCTCCTGTGTGCTGTAGCCTGGCACTGCAGCCTCATTCCCTCACCAGGAACAAATTCTCCTCTTGGTGACCCCAAGAGTGAGAGACCATTTTAGGGCACCTCCATATTTTGGAGATAGTCTCCTCTTGGCTGGCACAACGAAGCTCCCCTTTGCAGTGTTTTCAGAAGGGACACACCCAATTACAAGTTAAGGGAAAATAATAATCCTTTCTGTGTCTCTTCAGTGTCTGTATGTAACAATAAATGACCAGTCTCATGATGTGGCTGTAGCTGCCAAAAATCTGCAGTGAATGTACAACTGTATCAGTCATTAATTGTACGGTATTGCTAAGGTGGCCCAGTGCTTTTGTGAATTGTGTTCAAGGGTAAGTAGCTGCTTGAAGGTAAAAAACTGTGTGCTTCTATGAGCACACAGGTATACTGGTGGATAATAGTGTATTTCTGCGATTTCATGGTCCTGTTCAGCCTGTTCTGTTGAAAGTACACAACCTGGGATAGGTTCAGTCTGCATTTTGAGTACTTTCAAGTTCTTTGTTGAGGCTAATTGTATTGGTCTCAGCAGGGAACATTTCCAGACCTGCTGCCTGCATCCAGTCCTGGCCTCAATAACTCAAACTGTCATTGCTACTCCACAGGATTATGCTGTGTGGGATATCAGGGCACAAAGCCTTCTGACTTGGGTTCCTTTCACTGTAGCTCTTTGTCATAGTTTTAAAAAACTTGTCTCAAATGGATGTTGTCCTTCTACCTTTCCAGTGGATGCTAGTCACCGGGGGAATGTAGTGTTCCCCTTATCATAGAATGATTTGGGTTGGAAGGGACCTTAAAGATCATCTAGTTCCATGGGCAGGGACACCTTTCACTAGACCAGGTTGCTCAGGGCCTCATCTAACCTGGGCTTGAACACTTCCCAGGGTGGAATATCCAGGAGGGGATATCTGCAGTGTCCGTGGGTAACCTGTTCCAATGTCTCACCACCCTCACAGTAAAAAATTTCTTTCTAATAGGTAATCGAAACCTGCCCTCTTTCAGTTTAAAGCCATTCCCCCTTGTCCTGTCACTACATGCCCTTGTAGCAAGTCCTTCTCCAGTTTTCCTGTAGGCCTCCTTTACATACTGGAAGGCTCCTTTCACCTGAGGCTTCAGGAGCCAATGGCCTTGTCTTGACTTCGTGGAGGTGCTGCTGTGTACCACAGTATGGAGGCTTTCATTCCAGGGCAAAAGCAGCAATTGTGAATATTGTCCTTAAAATAACAGGAATTCATAAATTCACTTGGGTGACTGTTCCAGACATGCCCTGTGTTTGGTCGCATTGTTGATGTGCTACTGAGTATTGGTGAGGAATGTGATAAGAGATCCCTACAGAATGGAAGACTGCCCTCTGCCTTTGGACAGCACAGCCTTACACTGACTGACTTTACCTGGTTTAGGGGTGACTCTGAACAGAAATGGTTAAACTTCTTGTAATTGTGGAGCTTTGACCCAGTAGCAGCACTGAGAATTTTCAGTTATCTGAAGAAACGTACATCAGAAATTCTCGGGTTTTGTTTCTGCACCTGCTGCAAAGAAGTAGAACAGCCCTGGGAACAGGCAAGACAACCCAGTTCCTGCCACTGTCAAAACCAGCAAATTCATTCATTTGTATACCCCCCTTTGTAACCAAAGCAAAGAATTATT
The DNA here is from genome assembly GCF_001604755.1 of Lepidothrix coronata. Taxonomy (NCBI): domain Eukaryota; kingdom Metazoa; phylum Chordata; class Aves; order Passeriformes; family Pipridae; genus Lepidothrix; species Lepidothrix coronata. Next base: position 5,368,487 of record NW_016690212.1, read on the forward strand.
TCCTATGGGTTCTAAATCAGGAGTTGCTGTTCTTTCTCTTGTTGTTTGTTTCTTTTGAAAGCCTTTAGAATGGGGAGCACACTTATAGAATTAAGGGAGGTAGATTTGGGGCCTGTAGCTCACACCACAGGTGACTGCACTCAGTAATGTCATTGTCACAGCTGTACACAGCTTTCGTTTCTAGAGGCTCAGATTCTCTGCTCCCATCTATAGGAGGGTATAAATGAGAGAAAGCAGGCTGACTTAATTTGATGGCAGACTGCTGATGGGACTGGTGCTTATTTGAAGGCTGCTTAATCCTGTTTAAGGTTGGGATTTTTTGGAAGGTCTCTGATTTCTGTGTGTATTTTGTACAGAAGCCATGTAAAAGCTGGGGATGAATTAATCTGTCAATTGCTACATATCCATTGATATTTTCATTGTATTCCAGCTGTATGATAGTTAAACAGGATCGTTAAATAAAATTTTCAAAAGGTTAAGGAATTAATTATATTTTTCATACCTGCTGGTTTGTAAGATCTGATGCTGAATTATGAGGAGAAGTAACGACATATTTACTGTATTTTCCAAATGTTAGGTAGATGTTACAGATACAACAGCAGAGAACTGAAAATGTCATGTGAGTGACAGTATTTCATTTAGTAATTTCTGCGTGGGATGGTTTATGTTTGTACAAACTGGCAGTTTATGAACAAGCTTTTGAGGGGAATGATACATTGCTAAGGCTGCAATACTTTGTATTATGCTGTACAGATTCGGTATCATAATTCAAAGGATTTGTGAGCTTCCTTCTCTCCCCAGTCAGTCCACCTGCATACCAGCACTGTCAGGCAGGTAAACTTTCAGTAAGCTGGGTCAGCAGAAGAAACCTCACTTTTCTTGCAGTGGGCAATTGATGTGAGTGTAGCTCTGTGGATGGCTGGTTACAGAGTCAAATAAGTGCCAGTGCAAGGGAAGCAGGAGGAGAAACCTCCTGTTTTGGCAGCAGTCAGCAATTAGATTGGCTTTGTGGTTTCATGAAGTCCTATCTGTAAGTTATGTGCACATTTGTAACGGTGGAAAGCTGTGGTTGTTGATGGTTTTGCTTCCCCTCTGCCAAGTGCCAACCCTGTCCTGGGTGCTGCCACTCTGTCAGCAGGCAGGTAGGGGACACAAACTCGGCTGGCTGTGAGCTTCTAGGATCTGTTTAGAAATCTTTAGGACTAATGGAAAGAAGTCTTACAGATGAAGTGTGGCTCAGGTGACCCCGTATGTTTACATTAATACAAGATGAAATATGTGACTCTTGGGTGACAACAAAGAAGCCTTGGCTCAGGCTTGAGCAGCTGCAGTTAGGCAAGTGAGCCTTAATGAAGGAGACTGTAGACCTCAGTGCAATTTTCTGGAAAACAAAGGAATCTACATAGTAAGAAGACAAATGCAAGAATGGCTTACCAAGATCATTGTTAATGCACTAGTATAATTTAAAAAAAAAAAAAAGGGGAGAGGGAGGTTTAAAAATCCCAGCCAGTTCATCTGGTTCGTTAGGCTGGTGTCAAAGTACTGAATTTAATTTGAGGACTGGGATAAGACAATAGAGAGTCACTATCACCTGGAGAAAAAAAAATGGCCCTTATCAGTGTCTTTCCAAGGACCTATTTTTTTACTATCTACTGTTACTGTTACAAGTGACACTAGAGATGACTAAAGCTGGAAGAAGTTAGATGAACCAAACCTCTTTTCTGGTTTTCTGTTTAGTGCCATCGTTAGCATTCTTGGCAGCACTTCACAGATACTTTCAGTGGTTTTTCTGCTTGGTTGCACTTCCTGTCTCATGTATTGGTGTAATGATGTCATTCTTGCACACTGCTGTAGGGGAGTGCGTGGCAGCGTGGTCTGCCCAATCCCCCCTGCAAGAAAGGCTTTCTTGTGCCCTACAAGAAGACTTTGCTTCTGCTCTGATGGCTGAAATCCAAATGGAAAGTCCCTTTTTTGAGCCTCCCCTGTATGGAGTGGGAAGCAGAGCAGGAGGAAGAGGCAACCTTCCTCATTCCATTTTTGGTAGGAACCTGCTTACACAGGATTGTCTGTCTTGACCTGATGTGGGTGAGCCCCTGGAACCAGCATAACTGTGTGCCTCCATAGCCCTGTCTGGAGCTGTAGAGAAAGCAAGGGTAGGGAAGATGCAGTGGAAAACAGGAATGGGAGCTTCAAACGTATCCTTGCTCCTTTGGCCAGGCAGTGCTGGTCATGGGAGGAGAGCACTGAAAAAGTCTTATCTGCCCAGTGTTCCTTTCATGGACCAGGAGAGCAGCAGGGTTTGTTTCTCTGTTTCTGCCTGTCCTAAGAAGGCAGCATGGATGGAGCAGTTTCTCCTTGGGGATGTTACTGCAGGAGAAGGAGGAGTGTGGCTGCCAGGAGGGAGCAGGCGGCCCCTCACCCCTGGGGAGCAGCCTCGGCCTGCTGCTTCCTGAGGTCTGTCCCTGTGCACCAGGCCAGGCTCTGCTGTGCAAGCAACAGTTATGTGGGGAACTTTAAAGTGATAGAACTCAGTGTGTTGAAACGAACTTGGGAAAACTACTGAAATCTGGCTCAAAGGGGCTCTTCCAGCATGAGTCATCTGCAGCTGTAGAGGAGCCATGGGCAGAGCCTTCCTCCCCTCTACTCAATGGAGCTGTCAGAGTGCCCGGAGCCAGGGCAGGGAGAAAAATACCCCGATTCAATCCCTAACGAGATATACATGGGAGAATTCCCCACGGGGGCACCGGTGGGGGTTTGTGGCTTTGTGTTTTTCAATCACTCGGCTCCACGTAAGAACATTGCACAGCTTGGACCTTCCACCCAGAGGACTGAAACACCCCAAGTCCATCCCCAGGAAGCAGACAATGGTGTTGATATGCCTGCTGCTGCAGAGGAAGTGGCTTCTGTTATAACCAACAAGCAATCTGCCAAAGTCCATGGTTTGGGTGATTGCCAGACTAAATTTGACATAAAATTATTTAACCTTTTTGGCTTTTATCTTACTGTTTCTGGACCTGTTTCTCCTGCTTCCTACCATTTAGAGCTCACATATGGCAGGAAACCCCCCCCAGAAACTAGTACAGACTTTTATTTAAAAAAGGTGAAATTGTTAACAGAGAATCCAGTCTTTATGTAGTAGATTATGAAAATATTCTTAAATGCTTTCAGTAGGGTAGCAAAACTAATGCTAAACCATATGCAGCTATGGTATTGCTCAGGGCTTTGTCATGTCCCCTTGCTACAATCATTAGGAAATATAACATAGTATTGCAGAAAAGACAGTATGTGGAAGTCAAGACTTCAAATGTTGGAGGCATCAGACGCCCTCTTGTGCCGTTTCTCTGGTAGCGTCACAAGGCGAGCAGCTTCCAGGAGCAGAGGCAGAGCCGAGCTTCAGCCTCTGTTTTAGTCTGGGGGAGACTGGTGTGTGCTTGGGCACCTACATCGTGATCCAGTGCAGTTCTGATACGCAGGAGTTATTTGTTGATGGGTCCACAAACTTCACTCCAGCTGTACAGTATGACCATTCAAAATGAAGCTTTGAGTGGAAAAAAATAGACATCTTCCAAAAGACAAAAATAAAATCTTTAGATTCACACAAAAGTAGCAGTGTTCACTAAATACTAAATTTCTCTGATGGGCCAGATTTCAAGTTGAATTTCAGACTTCAATGACTGTTAATAATATGCAAGTTTAGATTTTCTTTTTGTTTAGATTATACTGTATGTTTAAAATTGTTCACCTCCTTGGGCTGCAGTAATATCAGGAAATGTGCCGTGTCTCTGTGGAAGTCAACTCTGGGTCTAGTCAAATACTTTTCTTCAGATTGCTCACTGCAAATGTCAGAAAATACTCATTTCTCCAGATACCAGACCATAAGCAGAAATGCAAACTCCAGAGTAAAAGAAGTACATCAGTTTACAAAATTAACTAAATAGCTATGACACATCTGAATACACAATTCTTTGATGGCTTGCTGCCTAAAGAAATAAATGTCACCTTTTTTTGATATGTGGAACTCAGTTGTTCAAAGGACACAAATGTTACTGTTTTCCTGGCCTGATGCAAAGTCCTGAACTTACTGATACCACTAGGATGCAAACACAACTAAACATAATATGCCTTGGGAGCACTCTTCTGTCTTCCTGACTCTTCAAGGATTAAAATTGTTGCTTATTTCAGGCTTGTTGACCCAGAGTGGTTTTAGACTGGGCTACCTATCATTCTGTGACATTTCTAGCAAAATAGCAGTTTCTGTCAAGGTACCTCTCTGCCCAAAAGGTCATGAGGATTACTACTACAGAGCAGTAGCTAGAGTATAAAAGAAGAATGGCCATGCTGGGCCTGGCTGATATCGATCCTGACTCCAGCAGACACTGTAAGTGGATGCCTTGATAAAAGCCTAAGAAGAAAGTAGGTATAAATGCTTCTTCCTTTACTGCTGTCCAGCCTCCAACAATTTTCACGTCCTAAGCTGAATATGGGGTTTGTGCATTTAACCTTGACAGATTTTTCCAGTTCTCCACTGAGCTAGTGTTAAACTTTTGCATTCACAGCATCCTTTTTGCACTGATGCATTTGGTCCATGGTGAGCACTGACCATCTTGTCTCCTGTCTGTTATTTTTAACAGCTATTTGCCCCAGAAGGACCCTTCCCTCCTGAGCAATGGCTGTTTGGTTATCTTAAAAGTCTTGTTGAGGAGCACAATTGAAAGCAGAGCCCTTTTGAGAAGTCTTATAGTACTTGATACAGATTTCCCATTTACCAAAAAAAAAAAATCAAACAAACCCACCAAACATCTGGGTTCTTCCAAAGTGTATCATGTTGATCTGTTTATTAATTCTATTCCTTATTATAGTTTCTACTACTTGCTTATCAGTGAAGCTTTGTACAGATTTATTACTCTGCCAATAGTGGTATGAATTTGGCAATGTGACTACATTTTTTAGTACTTTTTTGTGTTCTCTCTACCAGGTCACAGAAATGCCACAGTGTGATGTGTCTGTAGAGGGCAAGTAATGGCTGTGAAGTGTTTTCAAGCAAAAAGAAAATGCTGTGGAAATGCACAGAATTAATGTTGCTATGTAAATTTAATGGGAGTTACCACCCATCACAGCAACTGTGTGGATACAACAAAATGGATCAAATAAAGGGTTTGTACGTATTTTGAAGTCACTAAATTTCAGTATTTGCTTGTACCTACCTGATGGCATACTTGAATTTGATCCAGTAAAGACTAGAAATTCCTTTAGCCCACAAGTAGAATTTTTCAGGGTCTGGGACTGAAAACACACTTGAGCACGAGCAGTTTTGGGGGATCAGATTGTAAGAATTGTTTCCAGAAGAGCAGGTCCAGTCTTAGAAGTTTTCAGTCCGCTCTGGAGGCCATCTACCATGAGTGGTTAACTGCTTTGTTCAGTACGAGGGACCATCTCATGACCATACCTGATGCTGTGTGAAAAATAGTCCAGACTGCCGTTTGGGAATCTGCAGACTACTGGGGGGAGGGGGAAAGGAAGAACCTTTCCTTTGCCCAGGGAACTCTGTCCTTCCTTTTTCTTTTCCTGAAGAGGATGGGGAAAGGCTCCAGGCAGAGATAAAGAAGGAAAGTTTTCTGAGTAATTGAGTATTCTGCAAAGTACTGGATGAAGCCCTTCAAAAGGCACAGGACTTCACTTGAGTGGTTTGCATAGCTGAAATAGCTAATGTAAATGAATTCAGAGACAAATCTCCTTAGCAAAATCAGCCATTCCTGAGCACAGAATGTTGTCAGTAATAATTTGAGCAAAGTGTGTGGTCATTGTTGTTCTTTTGTGAACCCTACCTACCTTAAAATATCAACAAAAGGCTCCTTGTGGCTGCGCAGCTTAACCTCAGTGTTTGAAAATCTGGCAGTGCCATGTCTGATGTAGCTGCTGGTGAGAGATCATTTGCAAATTTACTCCTAAACACATTGTAAAAGGCTGAATCCAAATTGATGCTTCACATCCTGTTCATCTTGTGTTTCACAGTAGGTGTGTGTGTATGCTTTTCCCTAAAATACACAATAGTAAGTATGACATAACTGAAAAGTAGCATCTTGCATTTACAGGAAGAAGGGAGGGGGCAGGTAAGAGGGTGTATGTAGCAGAGCTGCTGGCTTGCAGCAGTCCTTACTCAGTATTGCAGCAGTTAATTCCTGTCTTTTACAAAATGAATTGTTTAAATTCCATATAAAATGCTTTCCTAGACGTGCTAGGAGCCAACTCTGAGCTCTGACTATTGCCACATTCTGTCCTTGCATGCAAGATTATCTTTACAGATAAGCATGAATAGAGTTCAAATGAATCTATCAATAATCAGTGGAAAGGATGTCATAATGTGAAGTCTGATACTGTATAAAAATATACAAGTCCTTGAAAACATGTGTTTGGAAAGGAACTGCTTTATTCTTAACATAGCTGCAGGTCTGGCAGCAACAGCTCATGAAGAGGTGTGGGAATTAGCTGAACAGACTCCCTGCTGGCAGGGAGGGCTGGGAGGCTGTATACTACCAATAGGAGACTGACTCCTCATCTTTAAGTCCCTTTGGGTAAAGGATGGTAAATTATTTTTCTTTGCTGATGAAACACGTTGTGAGGCAAAGCCACAATCGAGAAGAAAAAAAATAAGTGTTTACTGGAAATAAGATCTTAAATAAATAAAGTCAAAGGAAATATGGTATGTAAGATTTCAATTTTAGTTTGTCATAATCTCTTAGATTTATCACAATGGGTTCAGCTAAAAGAAGATATATGAGGAAGGTGGGGAGAGGAAGAGATGGCTGAAGATGAAACGCACGTTTTTAATTACTCCATTGCTAATTCTCTGATTTGGATCTGCTTATAATTAAGTTAAACTATTTTCAGTGGAATTTTTCTTTGAAGTATTTGCAGCAATGCAGAGTATGTGTGGTACTGTGCTGAGTCTAAAGAAAGGGCAGACAGAAATACTCCCTTGTTCTGTGAATGGCACAGTCTCTATAAGGACTCCCATGACTATTAGCAGGCACTTTTTCCAAAATCTACTTTTTTACAGCATCAGTTATGTGAAACTTATAAAGCTCTCTGTAATGATGCCCTCTGGTGACTCTGAGAATTTTTGCACTAGAATGAAATAAAAAGCAAGATGGAATTTGGCCTGGTACTATGAAAGTACTCTGGCAAGTTGGACTATTCGTTAAAGATTAATGAGCAAATTAGAGCTCTTCGAGTTCAACCAGGCAATATACTCAAGCCATACACATACAGAAGTCCAGGACACACTCCAAGTATTGTAGGAGCAGAGCTGAAATGTGTAAGGTAGTCTCTCCCTCTGCCATGCAAGTAATCTCTTGTACATTCATGATAAAAAGAAACCTGCCTTTTGGCACTGCACACTGATAATTTATTTTCTAGTGCTTAGAGAAAAGAAAATTAAAAGATTAAAAAAAATTCTCAAGCTTTTCTTGATGCAGAGAATATGGAGGATGTTAATTAATTATATGAAATCTTAGAAATAAACCAGCTGTGCAAAAGAATGCCTTTTGTGTATTTTACACTTAATGTGGCTGCTACACAGTCTCTGGAAAACTGATTTCTACCATGCACTCTTTCCTCTCCTGGATATTTTTTTTTATACACACAATCTGTACCTCTAATGTTTCTACGTTTACTGCCCATCATTTCCCATCATACAGACATACGTGACTAGTATTGCACTGACTCTGGAGCTCATGTGTTCCTTATTCTGCTCTGGTTGAAAAGGATTCTTTATTTACAGTGTTGTGTTATTTTACGGCCAGATCCATGATCATGTAGTGTCTGCAAGGAAACAAGTATGTGTGGCTGGGCATGGGTGTGGAGTAGGTGTGGGCACCCCCTTCAGTATCACTTCTGTTTTAAATCATGGCTAGGAAGTTATGTCCTAAGAAATATGGATGCAGCACTGGCAAGGCAAGTAACCCAACAGAAAGCCATCCACAAGCAGATACAAGCAAGGTAATTAATAGGGGATAAACAGAAAAAAACCCAAAACAATCCCTCCTCCCCCCCCAAACCTGTTGTAATAAATTTTTATGAGGTGTGAACTATTATCTTTCATCTTTATTAACTGAATTCCCAAATTAGGCACATACTTCTGATAACTGTATCAAGCTAAGTAACTCCTCTGCTTTTAAGCAGTGTTCCCCCATGCCATGCTTGGAAGAGGATGCATCTCCTCCCATTCATGTCCTTTGCCAAACAACCCCTTAGGCACAGTGTAGATCAACTGGCTTTAATGGATATTTTCTCTAAGAAAAACTAAAGGAGTAAACAAAATATTTGTTTTGACAAGATGTCTACTTTGATCAAAATGTTAAGATCAGGAGGTACAAGTATGATTTTATCCTCACTTCCCAAATAATCTGTAGAATCTTCACTAACTTCTTAATTAAATCAGTTATTTACCTTTCAAGTGCAGTCTGTATTTTAGGAAAATAACTTGTGTTGATTTTACAGGCCGTTTAGTATCTGTAGAGGAGCTCGTCCTGTTGTTTTGAGGCCCAGTAATACGTCGTGAAAGGATTGTTTTTCTCTACTAACATTTGCAGTGTTTCACTATATGTGTCTTGCAGTCACACAGTGCTTCCTCCTGGCCCAGTCAGTTACCCAGGTTCTTCTAGGAGAATAAACCCATTGATAAATCCATACATCTTTGGTGCAGTATCTCTGAATGTAGCAGGAACACACAAAAATTAGTACTTTTCCTAGTGACCATGCCCATGTTTCCATTTTTAGCTAAACTGATGTTTCAAAGAGCCTCTGCTTCCTTCCTGATCAAGACTGGAGCTGCTTACTCTGTCTGCTGGCCTGCTGATTCTTTCACAAAGGCTCCTGTAGCTCAACCAGTTGTCTCTGAGCACCTGTATCCATGGCAAATTCATGTCCCACCTGGTGTACTTGGGCAGTGATTCCTGCTGTGTCCAACCATCTTCCTCTGTAAAGGAACTTAATCGCTGTTACATTTAGCCTGAGTGAAGGTACCTGTTAGGCCCACTGCCCTGTCTTCATCAGCCTGGGATTGATCAGAGACCTGTGTGATGTCTTGTGCTTCCCACAGTCTGAAAGCCTTTGGGATTATAAAAACGGGAGTGGAAGGAGGCGTGGGTTTTGTTATGGTTGCATAACTGATTGTAGAATATTGTTATGGTAGGTATAGGAATTTTGAACAGAAAGGTATTGGCTACAAGAGAGGGGTTTTATATATACAGAGAGCCATGCAGAACTACAGAGAAATTTCACTTCCGAGGTAGGTGGAGTATTATCCTTAGATCTCATCAAGGAGTGGGAGTTTCCAGTCAGACGGCTCCTCCACTGACATGTTGGGGCAAGTGACTCAACTCTGCAGTAGAGAAGAATGTCCCCAGTGCTGCTTTCCTGGAAGCACCTTCACCTGGAGATTTCTTGCTCAGGAATTAATTTGCTTATGAAAACTCATCAGTTCACAGGGCCTGGGGTGGCAGAGCTGTGGGCAGATGGCTGTCACGGGGATGAGGATGCACAGCTGTAAGAAGCCTAATTAAGACCTCTGACGAACTTTCCAGTGTAACTGCAGCAGTAATTGTCAGGATCTATGAAGTAAATAAAGGTTAGTTGTTCTCTCAGCTGTGAGAGTAGCAGAAGTTTGTAATCATCCTATCTTATCAGGGATGAGGCCTATTCAAGGAGGCAGTGGTTGCTATTCACTGGTGATTTGTTACAAAGAAAAGCTTTCAGAAATAACACAAGGTGAGTCTGGCAGCAGTCAACTGACCTGTAATTTCAAGATTGCGAAAATGATTAGAAAAAAAGAAGCAGAGTGTTGCAGAACTCACAGCCTGGTAATATTCATGAGCTTTTCTGGAGCTTGAGGTGCTATCATGAATGAGACCCTGAGTGTCCAAATCTCCTGAACTGTACAGGTTTGTACTGAAAGTTACCCTTCTGGGAGAAAAAAAGATATGCATGTTTCTGACAGAACAGTTTTGTGAGCTGCTTTTTTCCTTCCAAGATAAGCCTTATAAATAGCACTGATACCTCGGTCTACTTACTCTCTGTAGACCTTATATCCTAGCTTTTTATTTTGTGTAAGAGTAATTTGGTTGGAGAAATTGATCATTGCAGGGAGTGGCTCGGTTATGAAGATACTGGAGCCAAATCCTTAACTCCTGTAAGTTTTGCCCAATTCTCACCGCACAAGCTATTTTTAAGCCTGGTTTGAAAAGGCTGGTGCTCCTATAAGTCCTCTGCATATGGCAATGGACAAGAAAAAAAAGTTGCCATCCCAACAGGTACCTGCTAGCAGGAGCCCAGTTGGCAAGTGCTATGTAGGAAAAGCAGTCTGGAGTCAACACCTGGAAACTGACTTTTCATGTGGAACAGGAAATTGTTGAATGTCTGGAGTATCTGCTTTATCTGCTGTCAGCTTTTCAATCTCCTAAACAAGATAGATACAGTGACACATGGAGTTTGTGGGTCCCTGGGCTGGCATTGTGCACACTCTTCTGCATAGGAGAGGGTGGAGAAGCAGAGTAATTAAGGGCATCCCACTCTGTAGCCAGATATGTGAGTATATGTCTTTATGTGTTAGCCCCTCACCAAACAAGGTGAAAGAGGTCTTTCGGGATTATTTAAGTGCAAGGAAGCCAGGTGGTATGTTAATCTCTTTCCTCCACGATGGGGTTAACTGCATAAATGGAAATGCCTTGGCCTTGTTCACCTGATAGATTACTCCGATCTAGCAAACCTTTGAACACTTCAGCCTGGATTCGTTCAAACTCTTATGCTGATATAAAATGAGTCTGTTGCCATGTACCCTTAGGATGCAGCTTTACTTCCCAGGATTGTCTGTCTTACAGTAATACTTTCAACATGTGCTTCAGAGTGAGGCACGAACCCAAAGTGATTTGCTGGTTGTGTGACTTAACTCTTTCCTGTTCCTGACATATATACCTTGGAGAGTATCTGGTTGATGCATATGGTAAGATAGCAGCATGCATTGATCAAGTATATTCAAAAAAGGGAGTTCAGTTTCTATTGCATAAGGAAAAAATTCAGCTTGTCCTTTTGAAATACCCTGGCACTGTGTGGATGCAAGAATTATTTATTAGGGAGACTTTAAAGTAGGATGAAAGTAAGAAATCCTATGAGAAAAATCTCTGTTTGTTTCTTACATTTTCTCCACCCTTCCCTCACCCTAGACTGTTCAATATGGTTAGAAGGAAAATCTTTTCCAAATCCTTTCAATCTAAAATACCATCAGATGGAGCAAAAGGAAAGCTGAACTTGCCTCACAAGCATTCCTGCACTGAACTGTTAGATGCTTCAGCCCCAGAGCTTTGGGTACAGGGAAAATGCGAGCAAGATCTCCATGCTGTTTGTGGAGGGGTGGATCACAGAGTGTCTCTTGCCTTGGGTGCTTCAGGGAACTATCTGGCAGAGCTGAAATCATCCTGCAGTGTGATGATGTGGCAATTTTGGTGGCAATACCAGCCTACAAACTTCTGTCTTGTTCTCTGTTCCTCCTTCCTGATTTCCATGCCATGGGGCACCATACTTGTGGCTGGATTAAAGCATCTTTCTATAAACAGCACTGAAGACCAGAACACTTGTGGGGCAGGGTGGTGATGTTCTTTAAAGCCAGAGAAGCCCAACACTGATCTGATTTACAGCATGAATCCACAAGGGGTTGCATGCAGGTGATGTCCTCACTCATCCATGGTGTGGTAAGTGGTGCTTTTGCCCACTGTGCTGAAAAAGGTCCTCACTCTAAGCCTGTAGGTTTGCTCTAGAAGGCTCTGCTCCAACTTCGTCAAATCATGAACCATGAGACAGAATGAAGATGACCTCTGATGTATTGTTTGCTCTGATTACTGAAAACTGCAGGGCCCCCAGGCAAAACCAGGAGAGGAGTGCCTGGTTGTAAAGTGTGTTAGATCTTACCTGCATTCAGTGCTATCAACACCAAGAGGATTGTGTTAGGATTACTGGGAAAATGTAGTATCATAAAATGTAATGTCTCTGTGCTTCAGAGCAACTGAGGAGGCTTAGGGGAACTTCAGGTGTAGGTAACAATTTGCTATCTGAGCTCCACCAAAGCTGCTCAGTGCTGTGTCACCTCTTCTATTGGAATAGCGCTGTTACAATGCTGAGTTCAGTAAGGAGACTTTGAGGAGAGTTTAAATTCAACAAAGAATGGAAATACAGTCAACTAAACAGCTATAACTTTCTTTTGTCATACTGGACAGGAGAGGAGACAGAAACCATTTCAGGTTTCTGAAATGGTACTGAAATACTAGGTGAGATAGAACCACCTCAAGTTTTGTAACACAAAACTGCTTTTTTAACAGCTTACTAAAAAAAAAAAAAGCTCTTTCTCTTACTGTAGTCAACTGTGAGTAAAAGCAATTACCTAAAAGCTTATTTTTCTATGCCAGTTATCATTAAAAAGAAAATAAGAGAAACTACATACCAAGATTTGTTATAATTTCATTAGTATGCACGTAGATTTAATTTATGTGGAGGTTCTGTTTCCAAGCTGAGGATCAAATTAATCTCATCTGACAGACAATTGAGTTACAAAGGCTTTACATGAGAACGTTTCTCCAACAGAATGTAAACAAGGCACATGGATTAATAAGGTCAGACAGACAACAGGAAGCTAAGTTATGGCAGAACTCATCAGCCAGCAACACATATAGCTAGACCTTCTCAAATGATGTGAGTTAGCATGAAATAAAGCAAAAGTTTTAAATTAACCCAGTGTTTTACCCTCTGGGCAGTAGAACGAGGAGTTAGAGGAAATAAGTTTATAAACCACAGAAGTAATATGACTCTGTGCAGCAAGTTGTAAAGACTTGAATTTCTCCCAAAGACATAGAGATTTTTACAGTGTTAAATATCACTGTAATTATTAAATCTTGCATGAAAAAAAACAGAGAAACAAACTGTAGCATAAATGTAACATCTGAGACTTAAAATTTATAGTCTGGGAACTGACTGAAGCCACAAAAGCAGAAGAGTCATGTAGCAAAATGGTGAAAGGGCATCCCTGCTAAAATCCTTGTGGAAAGTGCTAAGCAAACTGGAATAGTTCCAAAATATGTAGGTGGGATTGCTCTTCACAATACTGGGATTTACTCCATTATTGTCCAAGTGACTCATCTGAAATTGCCCACAATCTACTAGACATATTTTATTGTCAATACATTTTGCCCTGGCCTTTTGTCTCTGTGGCTACATGACCTTAATTCACCTAAATTTTTAAAATGGTGACAGCAGAGGGTCCTGATAACAGCACTGCACTTTCCATATCCAAATATTATGTAGACTCATCTGCATGTTTAGGAGGACAGTGTGTCATTGCCTTGTATCAACATTTTCTTGGTTAATCTACTGACAAGAGAAAGATACTGCCTTCCCTGCTATAGGACTGAGCTCCTTCTCTCTGTGACCTGCCAGTTGCAAAATGACCTTGAAACTGATTCCCAAACATAGAAAAGCACCTATTTGAAGCCATGATGCTTAATTACATCAATCAATCCATGAATCCTGTTTGCACCTACTGTGGCAGAGCAAATAGGCCTTCTTTCATTCAACAGTGGATTATGGCTAGATGGGTTTTGTGCAGATAAAAACACAAGGTTTCCACATTTGTATCTGGCATCTGTAACTAACGGGATGATTTCCCCTGATGCTGTAGTCCACCATTCTTTTTGACAGAAAAAGGGCTGTTCTTCCTGCCTTTTTATCTAGAATATTGTTTAACTTAAATATTGGGTCAGGATTTGTTCAGTCAATTCACAGGAGTTCTTTTAATCTCAAATACAACCCAAGGCATTGTATTGCAGTATTTTGGTTTTAGAGCAGCCAGTGCCAGCTGCTTCAGCAGATTTAAGAAGCTCCTTAGAGGACAAATATAAAATAATCTTGAATTCTACCTTTGAGCATTTAGTGAGGGACTGGGCTCCGAAGAATAGTGGTTTATGACTCTGGCATTTTTTCAATCCTGTCTAAAAATTGTCAGACATCCCCATGACCCGCTTAACCATCTAGTGATGTTTTGGATCCTAAATCTCAACAATACGTATTGACAGGGATTTTGTAGGTTAGCTTAAGGTGTCACCCTTCTCTGCTCTTCCAAAGCTGCCATTTGCAACTGTCTTGTTTTCCATTTCACTGTTTTTTCCCTTATTTGCCTGCCATACCAAGATATATGCTGGAGCTCCTAAGCACTTTCTATCTTCTAGTTTTTTACTCACAACAATATGCACTAAATGTTCCCCCTCCCTCTCTCCTGGCTCCCCAGGGAAGGAAACCCGGTCATGTTGGCCAAAAGGGAGATGCTTTACCAGGCACCATGCAGGTCAGAGCATCCAGTTCTCCTAAATCTAGGCACAGCTCTGATGCCCTTTCTCTGTATTCTGTTTAGATAAAATTCTCTGTATAATATTGTACTTTAACATATAATTCCCTATATTTATCTCTGTCTTAATCAATGAAGTAATTCTCATATAAATACCTTACTATGCTCTTCAAGATGAAGCAAAACATACCATTGCTCTTTATTGTCTCCTTAAGAACATAGGATATCCTGTAATGCCAAACCAGCTGCTCTTTAATGTTACATGAGGGCCACAGAGCCTAGAAATTGTGTAAGCACCTAATTCCCTTAAAAAAATTAGTCACAAAAATAGCTCCTGAACTACGTGACCACTTTTATAAATGCAGACCAAAGCTTTTCTTTCCAAACAAAGTGTTCTGAAACTTGGTTCTTGGGTTGTGAGTTTGCAAGACAAAACAGGACAATCTCTGTGTCTCACAAGGGTTCTTGTTCCCAATCAGCATAAGGAAGAGGCCCTTTCTGGGCCAAGCAGCCAGGAAGAGAGACAGGACTTAACTGCTAACAGGGAAAGAAACCTGTAAATTGAACTCCACTAGTGCTAGCAAGCCAAATTACAGGGATTATGGAGGACTGCAGGAGGAAAACTGGTGGCTGAATTTTGAGTTATGGGAGGAAATTTTAAAAAGTATGTTTTATAGGACACTGAATAGCACAAAAGAACTATTGGACCCCAGGCTAACAATTTTCAAACCACTTTACTGACAGCATGTCATAACCAGACCAGAACACAACTATAAATAACAGTAGGAAACCTACCTACTGGAGGTAAGTATGCCAAGACAGTGAGTCAGTGTTAGTCATTTGGTACTTTTTTTAATAATTGAGGGTTTTACCCAAATCCTACTGAAAATCACTCCTCCCTCAGTAGTACCAGGGGGTATTTTGTGTGTATATATGTGTATGTATTTTTTTTCTCTCAGATTTCATGCCATCACGTTGCCTGCCCACAGCATTTAACAAACTTTTTAGCATCCTTATTAAAAATTAAACTTGTTTATTAAAATAAGTTCCCTCAGAAGTTTCTCAGCAAAGTGTCTCAGCCCTATGCAAAGCACAATTAGCACATGGGACAGAAAGTTGTGTGGAGACAACTTGTACTTTTTTGGTGACCTTAATTCCCTTCATCTTTGGCTTGGTACTCCCTCTTCCGAAAAAGAAGTCATGTGTGTGGGGAGCTGCCCCACAGGCAAGAATGGAGCAGAGCCCAGGAGGAACACAGGCATCATGGGCTATTCTTGGATCTGCTGTGGCAGGTCTGCATTCCCAGAACCTGGTTTCTGGAGAACTAAAACAAGGTGTAAGTTAATAACATACTTTATAGGTCAGCTGCAAACCTCTTTTGTCCCAAATGTGAAGAGCACCAGATGGTGCAGTATTATAGGAAAGTCAGGTTTGGTCACACTGATTGATTAAATTGGATTTTTTAAGACCCAGGTTGATCTGAGAAATCCACATATAACATACATCCACAGAAGTGTTTTCTCTTTTTTAAGGACAGTGAACTAACAGGGCCACTGAATTCAGAGTCAGACCTCATCTTTGTAGGCATCGCAAGTCCAGTAGGGAGGTAAATTTGGGTGAGACTAACGTTCTGCATCAAACTAAATACCATCAGGGAGCTTTTTTTGGGGAGTGGAGCTAAGCCACCTATACCAGCACAGTGTTTCCTAGCCTGGCTTTGGCCTGAGGCAAAGAGCGTGGTCCAGATGACTTGAGCTAAGAATTGAGAATTAACATGTGCCAGGCTGCCTTCCCAGTGGGCAGCCCAGGTGAAGAAGCCATGCTGCTTTGGAGGCTGCGACTTCAATAGTAAGGGTGTGGACCTTTCTCTGCCAGAGAATGGTTTCAGACAAATTTAATTTACTTTAATAAGTTAATTTTCATTTGTATACATGGAGCTGTGGAGTGTAGGTGAAACCTTGGAGAGACGGGCACTGCAGCTGCCTTGGCTTTCCTCCTGCCCCAGGGGATTCAGATTTCCTTCGTGTTCATGGATGCTCTGCTGCTGCACAGGAGGAGCATGTCTCCTGCTCCCAACTTCCACATAGTGTGGTAGCAAAGGGGGAGGTGTGAGGAAGCAGAGTGGCCATTGCAGGAGTGGTATCAACACCCAAACGCATCAGCATTACCCTGCACTGCTGGCTCCCTGCCGGAGGCCCCAGCTACAGATCAGCTTCTGGGAGGGAAGGAAACCTTTCCCAAAGGAGTAGGACCTCATGTAGAGACTTGCTGTCCTATCTCTGTGCTGGTGGGGAGAACCTGTGAACCAGGTGTCAATGACTGATGAAGGCCACTCTTTAGGCATATTTCAGCTTTACTCTGTGTTGATAAACCCATCACCTACTGACCCACACAGGTTGGCAGGATTCACTTGGGGAATCACAGGATTCACACAGGGAAAGATTGTGGTACCTATGGCTGCATATGTGCATCTAAGCGTATGAACTGTTTGCCAGGTACAAACCCCCATCTGCCTCCTGCTGCTGTACCTTTGCAGTGGCTGTTTTGAGTCAGGACTAAGAAATCTGCTGAGGACCAGCATCTCTTGTGTAAACAAACATGCTTGCAGGCAGGCAGTGGGGCCCTATCAGAAAACAAGGTGATTGGAACGATAAAGTACCAGTATGGTCTTGAAAGAGCTGGGTTTGCTCAGAATGTGCAGCTTCATTAAGGAGGTTTTGTGGGTTAAAGCATGTTTGAGCTAGTAAAAATAAATGAGGGGTAGGCCCTGATGCCCAGGCTACACTCCTAAGCCAAAATCTTGGAGCCAACAGAGTTCCTACAAGGTGAAGCTGCTGAGCAGAAATTTCTAAAATGCTTTAATTAAACCACAGAGGGGAGTAGGAGAAGGCAGGTATTTCTCGGGAAGGAGAGCATCTTGTGGTGTTCCCTCATGGGATTTGACTGTGACGGATTGGAGAGCGATGCTTGCTTCAGAGAGGACCTCTTGCCCAAATGTCAGCCACTGGCACCTTCCTGCAAAGGAGAGTAAGTATGCAGAGGTATTACAGAAAAGACTACCCAGAGGAATGGTGCTGGGGGGCTGAGTACTGCTCCCTTGCCATGTCAGCCCTCACTCTTGCTGTAGCAGGAGCCCAGTTGGAGGGGTGTCCCCAGCACCTCCAGCCCCTGCTCTCTTGAATATTTGTTACATGCTTAATTTTTTTGGAAGTGTTAAGTTGATTTAAAGTGTGCATCAAGGTGGCACAAAGAGCAAACAAGTTCTCCTCAGAAATCCTGTGAATTCCTGCTCAACGATTCCCTGTTGCAGGCAAAAGAGGCACCAGGAGATGCAAAAAGGGGATTTTCAAAGCTAATTATTTACCGTTTTATAGACTTTCAGCTACTTCAGCCTGGCAGGTTTGATAAGGAAGGCTGGAGCTTCAGCAAAAACAATTAGCATGACTTCTGTGAGATACTACTGAGTAATTGGGCCATTGTTTATTTCCTGTAAAGGGACAGATCACTAGAGAGGGGTTTGTTTGCTGTTTGCAGATTATTTTTGTCAGGGTGGATGCATTCACCAGGAGAATGGCAAGTAGGACTGATAATACTACAGAGACTCTCTCCCTGTGACAGTACAAGGACGTGCAGTTCTCCCCATCTTGTCCACTGTCTGGTACATCTTCCCTTCCTTTTATTCTGGAGTGTTAATAATGGTGATGATCCTAAGAGCCAGGTTTGTATTGGTATTATTCTGGGAAGACCGCAGGAGGGGAACAAGGGTGACCTGAGTTAACACCATGCTGGGTTGGAAAGGGACAGACCACGGGGCAGATTTGTGCATCAGCCCCAGAAGACTAACAAGAGGATGGAGTCTGTGTTGATCAATATTGAAGAAGATGGTACAAGAAGTAGCAAAGGTTGTATTTCCCCCTACTTGCAAGTAGTTTTCCTTTTCCAGTTTATGTTGTGTCCTGCCACACATGAAATTGAACCCCTTTGTACGCAGGAATAATTCAGTTCACCTCAAACCAATTCGTGTCAGCTCTGAAATTGAAACATGAGAACTACTAAAAATAATCAGTAACAGGGCAAGAAATAAATAATCCACTGCTTTGTCCAGGGAGAAATACTTTCTGACTTGGTCATCAGCAAGTAATTATCCTTGCTGGAACTGGCTAAGAGGCTAGCATATCTGGTGTGCATAGCTGACCCTGTCTTGGGGACAATGGTGGCTTGGGATGCTTTTTGGGATCCTTTTCAGGTATGATTTTAAGAATAATGCTGTAGAAGTTATTTAGAAAACCTTTCTTTTCAGCAGGGAATGGCTTATAATTTGGCTTTTTTTCTAGAATTCCTGAATGTTTGAACACTTCAGAAGTTCTCCAGGCCAATATTCAACTGTTACAACTCTTGGAAGCATTGTGAAAGATAAAGACCACTGATACGAGGATGAATGGGAAACGTACTTTCTAAAATGCTTTAATCTAAACAAATTCTTAAAACCTGTAGGTACCAGTGCATCCCAAGGATGGGATGCAAGACAAAAATAAGAAATAGGGCCTCTCAGGGCACTTTTGAAGTGATGCAAATCTGCACCAGGGAAATCAAGATTGCCACAGACCCTACAGTCAATTTCAACACTTGTATTTAGGGCTTTTAATTCCAGCGTTTCTTGAAGGTTGAGTGGACTGTATGGCAAAAAAGAAGTATTTTCTGCACTCCTTCCCTGTGTGCTGGACCTCAGCTGGGCTAATTCTTTGCAGCTGCCTAGGCAGAGAGCCAGACCCTTCAGGTAGTGGATTATGGACAAAATGGAAGGAGGAGTTTTGGCATCCTCACAAACAGGACACGCTTGTACAGGGGGAAATCCAGAAAATACGAAAGAGCCCAATACTGCTCCCTCACATGCGCTTTGTAGAGCCAAGATAAAGAGCATCCAGTGAAGTATAATGTAACAATTGGACTCCAAAAGCTAGACCATGGAGCAGGAGAAGGGATGTGGCTCAACTCTGCTTTCTTCACTCAGGACACGTGATACATATCTTACATAGGGACTTTGATGTCTGTGCTCAGTAAAATTAGTGTAAGTGTTAAAAACCTCTTTTGTGCTATAATCCTGTCACTCTATGTCATCCCCCCATCTTCCCTCCCTCATGCTGAATAAACCTCTAATCCACTGCACTTTGAGTCCTCCTCTCAGTAATTTTTTTTCTGTTTTCAAATAGTTGGTATCCTTCTGATTTAATTGCTTTATTATTATATTTCTCATCTCAGTTGGACTCAGTGTTTGGCACAGCACATTCACTTCCCCTAACAGATGCTGTCTCATAGAATCATAGAATGGTTTGGGTTGAAAGGGACCTTAAAGGTCATCTAGTTCCAACCCCCCTGCTTGGGCAGGGACACCTTCCGCTAGACCAGGTTGCTCAGAGACCCATCCAACCTGGCCTTGAACACTTCCAGGGATGGGGACATCCACACCTTCTCTGGACAATCTATTTCAGTGTTTCACCACCCTCACTGTAAAAAATTTCTTACTTATATCTAGTTTAAATCTACCCTCTTTTAGTTTAAAACCATCATCCATTGTCCTATTGCAACAGGCCCTGGTAAAAAGTCTGCCCCATCTTCCTTAAAAGCCCCCTTTAGGTACTGGAAGGCCACAATAAGGTCTTCCTGGAGCCTTCTCTTCTCCAGACTGAAAAACCCTAACTCTTTGAGCTGCTCCAGCCCTCCAGTCATCTTTATGGCCCTCCTCTGGACCTGCTCCAACAGATCCATGCCCTTCTTGTGCTGAGAGGCCCAGCTGGACCAGAGGGTGTCTCACCAGAGCGCAGTAGAGGGGAAAATCACCTCCCTTGACCTGCTGGCCATGCTGCTTTTGATGCAGCTGAGGACACAATTGGCTTTCTGGGTTGCAAGTGCACATTGCTGGCTCATGTCCAGCTTTTGTCCCACCAGTCCCCCCAAGTCCTTCTGCACAGGACTGCTCTCAATCCCTTCATCCCCCAGCCTGTATTGGTAAAGGGGGTTGCCCCAACCCAGATGAAGGACCCTGCACTTGTCTTTGTTGAACCTCATGAGATTCCCGTGGGCCCATTTCTTGAGCTTGTCCAGGTCTCTCTGGATGCCATCCCATCCCTCAGGCATATCAACAGCACGACTCAACTTGGTGTCATCTGCAAACTTGCTGAGAGTGCACTCGATCTCACTATGTCATTAATGAAGATATTGATTAGCACTGGTCCCAGTACAGACCCCTGAGGGACACCACTTGTCACCAATCTCCATCTGGACACTCTTCTGTCATGTGTCACATACAATGTCTAGAAATTTTGAACACAAGTGAAATGTAGAGAATTTAGAAATGATTGGACAAAAAAGCATTAGCTGTCTCGTCTGCCACAGAGCTACTGCTCTGCTGCCATTTACTGGGATTCAGCTGGGATAATCTGTCTCCCAGTCCTTTACTTAGGTTTAATGGCAACAGGAGAGTGACAGTAGGTTGGGCTAGATGACCTTTAAAGGCCCCTGCCAATGCACACTATTGTATGATTCTGTGATTCAGACAGGGATGCTGGTCAGCACTGGCCCTTACCCAAGCCCAGCCCCAGAGCAGGCAAGCTCCCTGCTGGATGGGGCTGCGCAGCAGGAAGGAGCTGTTGTTTCCTGCTCACTTTGCTGGCTGTTGTTCTGCTTAAAATGTGAGGCCAAAAAGAGAGAGATTGGGAAAGCAAAGTCTATTTGGAAAGTTTCAAGTGTTCTCCTTGCTTACGAAGGATTAAGCTTGCCCTTGTCAAGCAAATTACCAGGAGATTTGTGTTTGAACCATCAGGACTGCCTGTCACCAGTTGAGGTCTAAGTGTTATTTCTTAAATGAAATCAAAAGTCTGTCCTTCTGCATGGAGAGTTGGCAGTCCCTCCTGTCTCCCTCAGCAGGACTGAATTTGCCCATCAGTTGGGCCAGGCCGTGCTGGATTTGGAGAGGTGAGGTCTGCAGGCTCTGGCTGAGGGCTGCGGGGTGACAAGGACCTCCCTGAAAACTGGTCTGCCAAAATCTGGCTCTGATAAAACAGCCCAACCCATCCTGTAAAGACTTTAACTGAAAAAATCTTGAAATAATCACAGAGGAAATGACAGGAACTCAGGCCTCCCTTCCCGCCCCGGCCAGACACTCCCTGGCTCTTTTTCCCTCCAGCCCGCTTGACACGCCGGTGTCCCTGGGGAAGGGCCAGGGCTGGAGCTCAGCACAGCCAGGGCAGGCTGGAGTGGGAGGGAGGAGGATTGCAGCAACGTGCTTGGTGCTGTACTCCACTCCTGTAGGAGCATGGAAATATAGGGGCAAGTTCAGGGATTGCAGCAGCAGGAGAGGGAGGAACAGAGCAATTCCTCTGGCCTTAGTGACATTTTGCTTATTTATGCCAGCTGCAAATCTTATCTGGAGTCTTGAGAGACTTATGTGTGGCTTTCCTCATTTGCATTTAAGAGAGCATTCAATTAACATAAGTGCTGAATACTGAAATGCCTGCTTTATGAGGGGGCAGGGCTGAACAGGTTAAAAATACATAGGACTTTGGATTATATTACTTTCTATGAGTTTCCACCTCTGCCGTCCCAGACCATGTATCTCTTTCCTTATCAGTGATTAAAGAAACCACTCTCACTGTTTTTATCAAGGTGAGGCTCTTGTGTTTGATTTTTTAGCTTGTGGTTTGTAACGTGTCAGTTCCTGGTGAGACAGTTTGAGTCTGGCATTGGTTTGGTATCTTTGTAAATTGCTGAACATCACAAGAGCGTAGTAAGGAATATGCTGTACATGCTCTACCTGCCCTCCATCCTGTCCATCTTCCTTGGATGACCCCAAACATTATTTTCTGTGCAACATTCCTCTATTACACACTTCTTCAATGCTGTTTTTTTTTCTGTTGTGCACTAATGTACTCCTGTCCCACAGCAGTTACAGAGGAGCAATGTATCAGTGGGCTGGCGTGTGCCTGCGTGTGCACACAGAGTGGTTGTTGGTCTGTAGGTACAGTCCTGGGCTGGGAAAATTATGATCTTGGGAGCTGTGTTCCTAATTCCCAAAAATTCACCTGAATAAAACCTCCAACTTTTAGTCTGTGGAATTGTACAGACCAGTGACAGCAGGACACAAACAGGAAACCTGAGAAAACAAGGTGTCTTCAGCAAAGATGCTGTAAGGTTTGGTGCTGAGTAGGTTCCCCCCTTCCCAAGGCCTCCTTCTGGATGTTGCCACCACTACCTCCCACTTGGCTGGTTTCACCCTCTCGTCCTGGGTGGTAGCAGCAGCCAGCAGGACATTTCCTGTACCTATGCAGAGCTCTGAGATTTGTAAAGCTGCTCCAGACTCCAGAGAAAGCATGTGAAGCCTGTGAAGCTGGTACAGAGAAGCTGTAGTTGCCTCAAGGCAGGGAAGGGATGCAGAAACCACCAAGTGATCGGGCCAGCCATGGGAAGAGTCACAGAAAGAAAGAAGTGAGCAGGCTTTGCCATGGTCTTTGGGCATCTGCAGTCGCTCTGGGACTGTAAACCACTCGTGGCAGCAGCTGTCATCTCCTGTGAGGCACAGTGGGTAGTGCAGGCCACATGAAATGCATATGAATCCCAGTCCAGTCCAGACTGTAAAACTGGTTTAAAATGAAAACAGATATGGGCACTTTGGGGATGTCGCAGCTCCCTCTGGGCCTCTGTTGGCAGGTTGTCCTTGCTTGGACTTCCTCCCATGCCATGACACAGCTCCCTGTTTTTGTTCATTTGGTGGGCAGCCTGAGAAGCGAGCGGCAGCACCGTGGTGCCCTCAGGCAGGGCAGTGACAGCTGGGGTGGGAATGGAAACCTCCAGCTGGCACTGCTCCCCACAGAGTGCCGTCCTGCCTGCCACGTTTTTGGTTGGTGCCCGATGAAGACGTGACCCCTTCTCAGCTGTTCGCTGCAGCTGCGATGCCAGGGATGCCCTCAGATCTGCTGTCAGGTCAGGGCAGGCACTGCAGGGACTCGCTAATCCCCTCCAGGAAAGTTCCTGCGGCTTATTTCAAATACCCAGTTTGAACTGGTTAATCCGAGCGGGTCGGTCGGTCTGGCGGGGCCGGCTGACACATGCGCTGCTCTGGGTGAAGGTCGGCTGTCGCTCCAGGGCAGTGACAAAGCGGCTGGTTCTGCCGCTCCCCAGCCAGACCTCCGCCTGCAGCTCTGAAAGCCTTTCCTCCAAATCCTGTGCAGTTCTGGGCCACTTCCCGTGCGGTTTTTAGTGCTTTTTGTCCTTCCTTAGTTCAAAACAAGACTTCTGTTGTTTCCCTGTTGAGAGTAGTAAAAGCTAGAAGGACATTCATCTTAAATTTCCCCTTTACACCTTATTATACACCTGGGTTACAAAGTAATTTATCGTAAAGAAGCAGATGGTGTGAAAATGTGACTGTTCCCAAATTCCACAGCATACTAGCAGATGCCATTTTAACCTTGACCTGTGTTTTGCTGTAGCCCGGTTTATCTGGCTCAGGAGAAATTTCAGGAAGTTGTGCAGAGCAAAAGGGTGCAGCTTGGCTTTTCATTGTTTTCACTGCTCATGCTTGTATACGACACAGGAAAACAAGGGGAAAATATCCTTTTGCTGGGACTCACTCCCTTGTTTCTCATGAACCCTGAGTTCAATCAAGCTTCAATAAAATGGATATTGAGGGAAAGCAGAACACACTGAGGGAAGGATGGTGCTCAGTGCAATGCATGTGCTTCACATTCGGCCAAAGGTTGTGTGCTTCTCCTGCCTTCTTTGGGTAATTTCACTAGCATCTATACATAAATAACTCGCCATGGCAAACAACATCAACCATGAATCCACAACTCTTTGTTGCTCAGGAATGTTCATCTAAAATTGGGTTTGTGTTCATATAAGCTTACGGAAACTTGGAAATACTTTTTCAGCCATATAACATTAATTATACTACATTCATATAACATATATTATGTCAGCTGAAAGCCAGGCTGCTTTGTGAGCTGTTTGGAGTGTGCTGGTAAATTAACTCCAGTTAATCCCCTTCCTTCAGTTTAAGTTGCTTCTCCCAAGTCATGGCTCCTCTCCTCCCTCCTAACTCTGCCTGTGACTCTTCCCCTCCTTCCTAACTCCTCTGCTGATGTTAATGCTTTCAGAGGAGTCACTAGATGACCCTGTATACTCATCTTAATTGCCACTTTCTAACAATCACATGACTTTTTATATGTAAGTGGCAAACTCCCTTCTGTGAGCCCCGTGATGGGCTCAGGAACCCCTGGCAGGGAGGTGGAGGGAAGAGCTAGGGGCAAGCCCTTCTTGAAGAACAGCAGGAAGATTTCCTAAAGCCTGTCTGTCAGGGCTGTCTGGGTTTTATGTGCAGTGATACACATCTCCATACACATACCACTGTACTCAGAAATGCCCCGATCAAGGACAAATGTTGCTTTGCTGAAAATCTTGAGTCAAAACTTGAAATGCAGGCAGCTTGCTATGTACTAAGAATGAATGACCCTCCTACTTACACATTTTTGTCATATTTATCTGAGTAGCTTTAACTTCCAAGTGTATGGAAGGCTTTGTGTCAGATTAAAACTCTCTCTAGTTTCTCTTCCCTGTCTTGGGTAGCATTTACGGCTGACTATATGTCTGACTCACCTGATGCCACAGTCCATTGCTTTCAGGACAGTCCTGAGAATAGACAGTGTGTTTTGGACCTCCCATGCAGGTGCTGGGTGAGTTGTTCAGACTGTGCACAGTAACTAAGTGTCATCATGGGATCAGGATGCACCAGACTTACTCTTCAATATGTCATTCCTTTCAGTCCCCATGCTGGTGCTCCTCAATGGATTTTGGCACTGATTATCATGTGGCCACAGAGTGGGTTGAACCCATGGTACAGCTGAGTGTGCAGATAGACAAGCACCAGTACTGACACCTGGAGACGTGATGGGAGCAGGCAGGGGAGGGTAGGCCTGCTCCTCTTGACAAGATCTCATGCTTAGATTGACATAAGCCAGCCATGACACCGCATTCTCAGTGATTCATCTGGGATTTTGGCATGTTGGACAGCCCAGGCAAAAATATGGCTGGGGCTCATGCTTTGATGAAGCTGATGAAGACCTGAGACCGGGAGACAAATTTCTCTGCTTCTGTCTGGTAAAGAGAACCCCAAAATCTTTACAAAACTGCAGCATATCAGTGTCTTTGACTGGGCCTTCACTTGACATTGATGGGATTTGGGAGGTATCACTGGTCTTCTCATCTAGCTAACACGATCTGCAAAATATTAATCTTGGTCTGGGCTGTAGAGGGGCTCTGGAATACTCTATCTTCATAAATACTTCTCCTCCCTTGACCTTTTGGAAAGTCATTTCCCTTCACTTCCTGTTGTATTCAATAAATCCCTTTGCTTAAAAAGGGTCTCTTGTTGATCCTAACCATCTGGCATCTGGGGGAGAGGAGAACACAAAGGAAAGACAACAGGTTGAGTGCTGGACTGTGGGTCAAAACCCTCATCTGTAAAATCCTAACGTAGAAACATGCTGAGAAAAGGAGGGAACAGAAGTGAGAACTGGGAAAACTTCTGCTTCAGGCTGTTGTTTTCTGGCACAGTGCCCAGCAGGCACTGCACCAGGCAGCTCAGACCCAGAGCCTGTTTTCCCTGCTGTGTGCTGCTTCATTTTCTGGCCTGGGACGACCTCTGCCTGGCATGTTCTTTTCCACACCCCTGGATGAGTGCTCTTTTTAGCTAGTTACTGCAGTACTTGGCATTAAATATAGTGAATCAGACTACAAAGTAGCATGATACTGGCTTTAAAATAATGAGGTTTAAGTGCAGTTGACGTTTGAGTACTTTTTGTCTGCCTTCTGGCTTAGAAAACTTTAGAATATGTGATGTCCATATTTTTCTGCATTTCATCATGACTGTCAGTGCTCAGAAGTCAATTTAAGAATTGAAAAAAAGCCCCACCCCAACATTACCAAGAAAATGCAACAGACCAAACATATCTTTTTATTGAGAAGTCCAGAATAAATTACTTGGGCTTTCAGAATAGCACTAGTTATTAGAAACTTTCAATTAAAAAAATAGGATAATTGGCAATATTTTTGCTTAGGAAGTAGAAGGGAGATAGTGGAAAGAGAAAATCAGAGAAATGGGAAAGTAAACTGATTACCTTCAAGAGACTTGCTTAAGTCCTGGAAGAAACAGGGGCTGTGATGATGTAACACCCACACAATTGTCTCCAGATTTTGAGTATTTTCCCAGCGTCTGGAAAGACTTTCCCCAGTAGCAGAGAAGGGTCCCAGATAAACAGAATTCATGGTCTGGAAACAGACACTGAGTGTAACACTGATTTCTACATCACCAAACCAGCATGTGTGCTCTTATATCCACCAAATTACATAAGCACAAGGAACTTGTGCTTGGCTTCTTTCACTTCATTCTGGGTTTCAACAGCAGCTTTGCATAACAATGTGTTTCAGTTTTCACTGATAACTTGTTGCAAATATTCCAATCTACCCCTCAAAACAGAACAGGTTTCACAAAACCTGGTGTTTCTTCACAACATGAAATAGAGGTACTGCTTGCTGGCAGAGTTGCACAAAGCACAGGTACAAATGAGAGGGCTACAGACCAATAATTTCTCTGTTGTTCTATTACTCTATTACTTCCCAACACAGTAATAAAGCTTTCTGTCTTTAGTTCTTACAGGTAGGATGGACAAGCTTAGGTGAAATACATGCCTTCCAACCACAGCAAGAATACAATTCAGTACCAATGACAAGTTAGCAATAGAAATACATTAAAATTTGATCTCTGTGCACATGCCTAAGAGTTAAAAACATTCTGTAAGAAGATTGGAATTGTTTCCCTTCCGACTATAGCCACACACATAGCAGCTGCTGTGATATCATGTATCAGCATCTCCTGGTTGATATTTACTTAATTATTGACTTATTTGTGACATTAATTAAGCATTGGAGCAGTCTGCCCGGAAACACTGTGTACCCTTCACCACTGATGTCTATAAGACCAGAATGGATAGTGCCCTGACCCCATGGAGCAGGGGGTTGCATTAAAGGCCTCCCAAAGCCCCTCCAACAGGAATGTTCCTGCAATGCTGTGACCAGGCCTCTCAGGCATGGATCACAGGTTTTGAGATTCTTCCCTGCATTTTCCAGTCTGTAAAAGTTTACCCCAGCCTCTTCATCCTCCACAATTCTTGTAAAAAGGAAAAAAACCCACCCTGCTACTGAAAAACAGTAAATTGTGCTGTGTTTGTGAGTTTTTTATGGGTTCTGAATACAGATATTATTAATATTTTGCTTTTATACCTTGAAGGAGCCTGAAAGGGTAGAGAAGCAGCAAAAAGGGGAAGGAATATATAAGTGCAAATTTTATTTGGTGACACCTTGAGGTGTGGTCTCCCTGTGAGAACAGAAGCACAGTCCAAGAACAATTGACTGGCAAACTGAAATATCACTTGGCGTGGCAGTTCCTCAGAGCTCAACACCAAACAGTGACTCCTGTCCTGCAAAAGCAGCAGGCAGAGTCATAATTTAGGTTGGCTCATATACATGCAATGTCATGTTATTTTACAAACTCATTCTGGAAGCCCATTGTCTAAAGCCTCTGAGAAGACTACCAGGTGCCTCGGTATGAAATGTGTGGGACATACGTGTGTGCTGGTAAATCTTCTTATTGTTTTGGGAACTTCTCTGCTAGAAATCCTGTCCAAACCCCAGTGTTGGCTTTGGACTTTTTCCAGTTTACTTCTCCGGGCTTTCCCATATCCTCAGCCTTTTCCTTCCTCAGGCGGTGCCTGAGCAGGATGGCTCTGCTGCTGGTTCCTGTTCTCCAGACTCCCTTGGGGTCACCAGGGAGTGGTAGGGGCCTGGGGACATCACTTTGGAACAGTGAGAGGCTGCACATCCTCACCAGGGAGGAAGGGCTCATTGTTACTGGTGTGCTTACCACAGCCTGGTCTCACTGCACCCTCACAGCACACTTTTTCTCATGATCAGTGTATTAATGCCTTCTAAAGTCCCTGCATTCTTACTCTGGGATTAGAGGTTTTAGTCACTCCCAGCCTTCAGCCTGGTAATCCATAATCAGATTTTAGCATTTCTCAGAGCAAAAGCTATCTAGGATGGCCTAAATCTGATGTCCTGTTCCTAAAGGGACCATCAATTTTCCATGTTCTGTCATCTTTTAAGATGCCCATGAGTCTACTATTGCATGACCATAGCTCATCAATCTGATATTTAATATCTCTCAGAGTCATTATTTCAGTAACCTCATTAACCTCTGCTTTTTAACAAGAGCAATTTGGAGGGATGCTGACCAGTTATGGTTGTCTTCTGGTGTAGGGCTTTGACTTAAGCTGCCTAACTTTTCCATTTTTTCTGATGCCTCCTACTTTTGCTGTTCTACCCCTCCATTTCATGTACCCAAACACCACTCAGAGCTTTGGTAACAGCTGGCCTGCCCAGCTTATATTGGAGCTGAGAGTGGGTCTGCAGATGACATCAAGCTGAGTGGTGCAGTTGACACATCTGAGGGATGCGATGTCATTGGGAGGGATAAGGACAAGCTCAAGAAATGGGCCCATGAATTTCAATAAGGACAACTGTAGGGTCTTGCACTTGGGCCAGGGCAACCCCCCCATATCAATACAGGCTGAGGGATGAAGGGATTGAGAGCAGTCTTGTGCAGAAGGACTTGGGGGACTGGTGGGAGAAGAGCTGGACATGAGCTGGCAATGTGCACTTGTAGCCCAGAAAGCCAAACATACCCTGGGCTGCATCAAAAGCAGAGTGGCCAGCAGGTCAAGGGAGGTGATTCTGCCCCTCTGCTCCACGCTGGTGATACTCAACCTGGAGTCCTGCATCCAGCTTTGCGGTCTTCAGCACTGAAAAGACATGGACCTGTTGGAATGAGTCCAGAGCAGGGCCATAAAGATGATCAGAGATGGATGGAGCACCTTTCCTATGAAGACAGACTGAGGAAGTTGGGGCTGTTCAGCCTGGAGAGGCCTTTTAGCACCTTCCAGTACCTAAAGGAGACGGACAAGAGGGCTGGAGAGGCACATTGTAGAAGGGCATGTAGTGACAGGACAAGGGGGAATGGTTTCAAATGGAAAGAGAGTAGATTTAGATTAGATATTAGGAAGAAATTCTTTACTTCGAGGGTTGTGAAACACTGGAACACGTTGTTCAAAGAAGCTGTGGATGTCCCATCCCTGAAAGTGTTCAATGCCAGATTGGATGGAGCTTTGGGCAGCCTGATCTAATGGAAGGTGTCCCTGCCCCTGGCAGGGGGGTTGAAACTAGATGACATTTAAGGTCACTTTGAACCTAAACCATTCTGTGATTCTATGATTCCTTGAGGGGTAAATAGAGATTAGTGTCTGTCCTATCTGGGAAATGCAGCAGCCTGTCCCTAGGAAGCGTTGGACTCCAAAGATCTAAAAATGCTTTTCAAATGTTAAAGTTCTTATCCACACTTACAGAGATGAAGCTTATTCTCTTCAGTCTTCAGAAATTCAAATAAAAATGTAGAAGTTCTCAAACTTTGTCCAGTGTGGGTTAATACGCTGATGGTTTCACGTCTTGGGTTTTGCCTTGTTTCTGGGAGGCACAGGAGGTTGTGTGTGCACTGGTTTTGTTACCTTGATTTGTATGAATGCAAATGCAAAGCTGCCTGTAAGTAACTCCCGAGTACCGACTCCCGAACAGGCTGTCTAGCCATTAGATGGCAGCACAGATATGTGCAATATCCATCGTGCCTGGTGATGCTCTAGGAAAGCTCCTCTGTTTCTTTCAGCATCCTCAAGGTATCTTGTGGCTGAAAGAATGTTCACATTAGTTAAAGTAAAGTTAATTAAAACCTGTAAATGATGAATTTCATATATAATTGAAGCAGATAAAATAAAAATTAAAAAAACACCTCAAACAGTATTAAGCAGGAAGTTCTTTCAGAATTCCTGAATTATTTTATTCCTTATCCTTCTCAAGCATACATAAAATTCAGCTAGACTGACTAAACCAGCTCCTTTCTTGATGACACATATAGCAGCTTATAGCCTAAAAGCTCTTCTAGAAAACTCCCTCACTTTGTTGCCACCAACAATCTTAGCTCATTGCCTGAGGAGCATAATATCTTATATTACCTTCAACTGCCATTTGAGAAACTCAAAAAATACATCAGGCACTTAATTGAGCCTCAGAATATTCCAGTGACACTTTAACTAATTTCATTTTATTAATGGAAAAAAAAATTGAAGCAAATAGAGAGGAGACCTAATTTTCTTTTTCAGACTTAAATATCTGCCACCTAGCTCATTACTAATTTTGTATTGTGTTGACATAAAGTCAGATAAAGGAGAATCAAAGTGGTAATTGCATAGTTATAAGCCTGACACTTGTGCTGACATCCCAGAGTTTTGCCTGGTGTCCTGTGAGAAGGCCATGTTTGAGAGTTGTCAAAGTGATGCAATGCAAAGTCTTTGCTATGGCAGAGCAAAACTCCTACCTTTTTGTGTTAAGACCCAACAGGGAAATCCTGAGTCTGTGCAACTGGTGATATAACTGATAATCTAGAGCATATTCTGTTATTAAACTGTGGAAATATTTTTTAAAATATGGGTAATCATATCAAAGAGACTTCAGTCTAGCATGAAGGATTTTGAAAATCTTCATTTCATTTTTTCCCTGAAAAAATTATTAACAAAATATTAACATAAATAGTTTTCCTTGTTAATCCTTACAGCTATGTTAGGCTGATATAAAGCTAACTTGCACTTGACAAAATCAGGAGTAATAATCCACACTATTATACTAATTTAAAGCCAGTTTGTGGAGGTAAATTTAGCCCCAGCTCCTAGCTTTTTGGACCATCTTCACTCCCAGGCTCTTTTCCCAGGTAACTGAGCTGATTTTCAAACTTTGAGGCTGCTCTCACACTGGGGATCTCAGGAAGTGCTTTGCAGCAACTTTTGGAATGGTTTCAAAAGGAGAGGAGTTTTGTAGTGTCTTGTAGGCAATTAGGGGCCACAATTCCTCTTGGGTGTTGATGAGCACAATGTGTCTGCTTATACTTCTCCCTCAGAAATGTGTCTCTTGCACAGGCAATACCTCTCTCCTCACTTTGTGAAGTGGAAAGCTGTGTAACTGCCCACCGTGGGGCTATGAGACTATCTGGAAGAAAGGAAGGATATATCACTTTACTTTTTAAAATGCAAAAGGCATTTCAGAAGGCAGTATAAAGTATCACTAAGCAAAAATTTAAGAGAGGCAGATGGGTAACAGAAAGCATCACGGCAGTATGTGATCCTTGCAAGCCTTGGCTTTGTGTATGTGGCACCACGGCACAAATGGTACTTGGTGTAAGGGGAAGAGCTTGGATTTTTAAACTACACATTATACTTTCTGCAGAATTCGGGGCCTTCTGTGAAAGCCTCTTGTCAAAATATTAATGTAAGCCAGTGAAGATCACATATCAAGGTGGAGTGGCTGCAGGCATCGCTAATGTGTGCAGGTACTGCCAGCTACTCCAACAGCAGGCAAAGCCATTCCCTTCTGCGCTGAGCTCCTTGGAAAGGAGGAATGTGTAAATGTCTAGACTTTAGCACATGGGGAAAAAAAATGTAGCTTTCTGGCACTGCCTCAGAACCTATTCAGCATATGGCTGTCTTTTCAACGTGTAAACTAGTCAGGACAAATCTGAGGTGGTCTTTAAAAATGATTTAAAATTTTCTAGATCTTATTCCATTTCAAATCCTCAGAGAATCAGTTGAAACTGCTAAAATTTTTAAATGCTTGAAGGACATTTGACTAGCATAGTGAAAATAGCCAGAAAGCTGCTGGGCCCAGCATTTTATTTTCCTACCTAGAACAGGGGAAGATGGATGGTGTGAAGGAAGCTGATCTGTTACTCCGATCGAAATGTGTCAGAGCCTGGATGTTTGGGCATAATTAGACCCCAGTAACAATAATTTCTAGATCATCTCCAAATGCAGATACTGCTGCATCAGCAGCATGGAGGCAAATCCAGCATCTCTGACAAGAAAGTACTTACCTCCTCTTGGTGCAAGATGTACATCTGTGATAGCCCCTGATGGCTCTAGTGTACTTTCATGTAGTGAAATTAGGGGGGGACCAATTTCTGAGCTTTACTGTATTCCTCCAAATCACTTGTTTGGGATTTCCAATCTATTTAGAAATAAGGGAAATGCATTGCCTATAAAAATGAGCAGGACTTCAGCATCCTACAAACCCAGCATTTCTCTATTTAACCATAATTAACTAATAAATAATTTACACTCTCCTTTCTCTTACTATAAACTAGGTTTTATACCAAACAAAGTAATCAGGAACTTCATATTGTTGCCCTTATATATACATAGTCAGGTACCAGAGGGTGGAGATGACTTACCAACAAGGTTCTTATACTATGAATTTGACCCATGCATACAAATTCCTGCACTCACTGAGGGATCTGATTTTGGTTGGACTTTACATACCTGAGGGATCTGTGTAGGTACAGATGTGTAGGAGGTGGCCAGGCTTGTGTTTAGGAGGAGGACAGTGATTTCAACAAGAGCAGTTTTTACCACAGATGAGCTGGAGAAAAGCACTATCACACTTTATTTTAGTATGCTACAAAATTCATTGTTGAACTTTATTAGGTAATTTAATACCAAGCATACTTTAAAGTAACAAAAATTATTGTCATTGTTTTTTACAGAAAATCAGGTATTTCAACAGTTTTCTTTACAGTTTGTTGACTTAAAAAAAAATTACAATTGACAAGTTACAATAGTGGGATGGGAAAGTGGTAACATTTAAAAGGATAAAACATACTATTCTTACTGAATCAACATTTAATGATGTACATCCTGGTATGTCTCTCCTTCTGACTGTGTACAAATGGTACATATTCACTGAGCTGCCCTGACAGGGTTGTGATGTATTGTGATGACACTTTTTTTGAAATGTTTGTGTATATTTAGAAAGGTTTTTACATTACACCGTCACCATGATGCAAAACAAAATAATATAATACAGAGAAACCCTGTTTCAGTGATTTCTGTCACAGCAAAAGTGCCGTGACTGCAATAATGTGGGGTAAACTCAAGGAGCAAATGAAGATAGTGATACAATAGCACATCCAGATAGCAAACCCTTTCACAGGCTTTGAGGTGTGAGTGTGACTGTGAGCCAGCAAGAGCAGAGAATGAGGATGGGCTTCACTGAGACACCATTTAACAGGGACTCCTGAATGCAGCCGGCTCTTAAGGATGTGCGTTTTCCAGCTGACAGTGGTTGGACTAATCACAGATTTAAAAACCTGTCTGAAGGGGACCCTTAATGCATTTATGCAGCCTCATGTGTAAACTAATTGATTTTTACCTTCCATTCCCTTTGGGTCAGTAGCAGGTACTGAGAATATGTTTATGGTGGTTGACTGATTTGGGTGGGGTTTTTGACCAGCTCAGATGCTGGTCCTATAGAATTCAGGAGAGTTTTCTACCCACAGTTACAAGAGCAGTTTTGGATTAAAAAAAGTGGTAGGGTTTTTGTTTGTTTGTTGGTTTGTTTGTTTGTTTGTTTTTTAATGCTGCCCAGATTCACACAAATTTACTTGGCTGACATCCATATCAGCATTCATTTTGTAAGACAAGCAGCACCACATTGGTACCTTGGTAGTTAGACAGAAGAGTTATCTAATTCCCTGTATTTGTTTATTGGCAGTTTGCTTAAAGATAAATTTTCATTCAAAAGTAAAATAAATTTTCTGAGATTCATGCACTAAATTCCAGAATAATTTGTGTTGTGCAGCCAATAGTTAAAAAGCAGTTTTAACTCATGTTTACCTCATGTCTTCAGCATATTGCATTACTGGGGATCAACATTAGCAATTAATTATTATTTTAACCATTTCCCCTGAAAGCCAAAGAATGAAGAAACAGGCTTAAAAAAACCTGAAGAAAATAGCATTGCAGTGTTCATTTTGGGCTGGATTCATCTGTGATACACAGGTGAGGGCAGAAGACATGCCCAATCCTGAGCCAGGATAGATGTGTGCCTTGCTGGGAGGTGCTGGAGAGGAGCAGAGGAGAGGGGCTCTCTGCTTCCCTCTGTTGCTCTGTGCCTGGTGCTTGGCATTTTGCTGTAAGGTCTTTCCTCATACTCTGTGCCTACTCCTGTTTTACTTCTCAGTGGCTTCTGGAAGTGAGAGTGTCCTTTGGGACCCGCTGAGCCCCTGTGCAGGGAATCACTAGATCATCTCATCCGATTGGTGTTAGCACAGGCCAGAGAGCATCGCTCAGCAGCTACATGGCAGAACAAAGAGAACAACAGAAATGCCCCTGGAATGAACAGCTGTTTGTTACATTTAAGGGGTAAATTATTTTTTCCTATTAAAAAGGAAATCAAGGGCCTTTATTTTGTCACTTCAAATACAAACAATTCTATGCATCTTGGGAAATTATAGTATTATGATATTCAGTCAGACATACCTTATAGTATATATGCTTCATAGAACTAGAATATAGGTCAGAAATAATTTTTGAGTCTTAAGTTTGTTACAGACAGATTAATTGGAACACATATGCAGTAAAAATTGAGAAGCTTTACAGTTTTAGTCAACTTATTATACAGTGAAGTAAATGAAGTGCAGCAATGTAGCAGTAAAAGTTATGCTTTTTTCCACTAGGTGATGGAAACATTCAGAGTCTATAAATGCTAATTAAAGAGAGATGTCTTATCAGCTTCTTGGCTACTGGGATAGGAATAGTCTGGAGTTAACTGCTTCTCTACTGTGAAAGGTTTTAAAGCTTTTTGCTTTCTGTCCGAATAAAAAAAATGACATTTACAAATCTCTTCAATGCATATATATTACATATGTTTATCTAGCAACAACTACACCCCTTTTAATTTATTCCCCAAATATGACTTTTCATGCATGTCTTCTGGATGCTGTATTCAGCAACAGTTTCTAATGAGCTGGTGTGTAATCCATGATTGCATTTCTCTTCTGAAAATCACTTCCACGTCTGGCTGATCTATGTTTAGAAGGTGGTGCTTATCCATCAGGCATTTTTGCACTCGTCAGCATTCTTCTCTGTCAGAGGCTTTCCCAAGCTTCTTCCCATTTTAATGTTGATGTACAAAAGCTGTTATTCGTTTTGTTTTGTGCTCATTCTAGTGAGGATTGGCTTAGTAGGACTGTGCAAAACAGAGAGAAGAGAGAAGCTGGTTTACTGCCAGCAAACATAAAGATGTTCACACTGTGCTTAGCTCAGAGCAAGCCTCTGACCAATATTCTAATGCACTTCATTATATGCATTTCCATTTATCATGAAAAGTGAAAAAATTAATCTACAGATAGGATTTGTAATCTGAAATTCTTAAAAATCATTTTTTCACCAGCTAAACAACACAGGGAGTCAAGATAATGAGGTTGTTTCATCTAAAGTTTGAGCAGTATGAAAACAAAGATACAACGCATATGGGACAAGAATGACATTTACTAGATGAATACTATGAATTGAGTTAAAATCCTGACATTTCTGCTCGGTATCAATAACTTCTTTCACTCCCCTGAGGACACAATCCACATTTGCAAATACGATAAAATAATACCTTGCGTTAAATTTCAAATGAGGAAAGAGGTGCAGAGGTGTTTTCAACCCAAACTCTCCCTTAAAAATTAATTCTCACCCATCCATTTTCCGTGTGCTGCAAAGAGAGCTGCAGACGGGGAGAGTGGACCCCAGCTGCGGTGGCACCGGGAGCAGGGGAAGGAAGGCTCCCCCTCCTCACTGGAAGTGACTGCGCCAGAGGGGGCAGTGCGGGGGAACAGGGCCTTATTGAGAAAGTCTATTTGCAAGTACTCAGGGACGAGCAAATGCCTGGCTACTCCAGCACCTGGCATTGAACAGAAGGTTCTTGCACCAAATGAGCACTGCAAATTCACCATTGGCTAAACTGTCCTGGATCACCGAGACCAAACCATGAAGTCATTTGGCCGAGACCAAACCATGAAGTCATTTGGCAGGCAACCCCCCCACTGCCTCCTGGGAAAGGGTCACTGGTCAGGGGTCCTACAAGGCCCCAGGTCATCGCAGTCCCATTCCCTCGTTGTAATGCAGGGGTCTCTGCAGGAGGCTCTTTGAATGCAGAACTAGGGGGAAGTCACTCTTTTTGTGAAAACTAAAGAAAAAGAATGAATTTCATTGTGAAACGACAGTGAACAAAGAATTTCATGTAACAAAATGTTACTGTAAGGAGACTGAAATATTTAATTTCCCCCCCGTGTTACGTGGAACAGCCACCTGCTCCCATTCCCACAAATTCCCCACACCCCTTGACTCTCATGATCACCTTGACCTTCAGCTAATTCACCCACAGACCCAAGGAGTGTGATGCCCCGGATCAGGATGCCCAGACCTGAGAGCTTGTGATGGTAGAACCACAAACTAGTGAGTGTGGTGGTGGCAAACCCTTTTGCTATGGACTCTGGATGCTTGCTTCCCCATCAGCTTCCAAACAATTGACATTTTTCAAGCAAAGTTTGTTTCAGAGGAAAATTTCTTGACTTGCTACAGCCCCCATGTGTTCAGAATGTATCTATAGTCCAGATTTATTTTACAAGACACTTTTAATTGATGTTGCTGAGACTAGAAAGTAGCAAATAAATATGACAGAAGCATGAGGTAAATTAAGGAGGGCCCTGAAAAAGGAAAACGGAACAGTTTTGCTTGTGTCAAAAAATGAATATGAAATATAATATGGTAAGAACATTTTTATGATACAAGTATGTAATGGGGATTGTAGTTTCCAATTGTAAAAGAAGACTTGCCATTGATAGCTCCATGAGCTTCCTTTCACCCTTTAAAACGTAGCAAAAATGAAGGATAAAGAATTGATGAGAAATAGACATACTTTTTATAAATGAAAATTATTAAAAAATGGTCTCAGTCCAGAATTTTGGTGTATTTTATTAATATGGTTACTAATGTAATTAATATGGTTATATAAGTAAGCAGCACTACTTAATAAAATAAAAAAATGAAAAATTGCCTGAGCCTCCAATCTGTTTATTTGCTAAGTGAGATATGGGGGTTTGTGAGCCTCTTAAACAATCCATAGTTGGGTGAGGAGCATATGCCCTGACACTCCTAGGAACAATCTAAACTTAATAGAACTGAATAAGCCATTTCTTTCAATTATTTTTAATCAGAATTTAATGTAGCTGTGTTATTTGAAGCCCTACATTGTTTACTGGATTTCCAGCAATACTCAGTGTTTCAGCTGTAACATACTAAGACCTTTATTAGTTCTTTTGACAAATTTTGCACACAGGTGTTATACACATGGAAATGAAATTTAATAAATACCCGAAGTGCCTAGTTGACAAGGCAGAAATAAGTCATTCACATTCAACATCTGTTTTGTATCACATTATAGGCTTTTGACTTGAAGTTTCTTAGAGATACTTACAACCTGTTTCTAGTGCTGTTGCTTAGAAATCATTTAATGAAAGCAGTCTTCATGAAAGCTGTATTACCCAAGCACCCAGGTGCTCTGCTGTTAAATTCCCTTTGTAAAGTCTTTAAAGGCTGCCTGTTAGGCTGACATCCCCAGAACACAGTTATTATTCATATTTGACCAATTCAATTAGGGCAGTCACTTCTGTTGACTGCAGAGCTGGGGTACAGTCAGCCTGGAGCATTTTAGTGTTTATGTACATTTTCAGAGAGAGGCCACTGACATTCCTTTGTGGTAAAGATGAATCATGGGGAAATTTCCAGGTTGCTCCCTGACAAGGTATAAAGGATGTACTGAATTTCAGATGGTCCCTTACATGCTGTTACTGTAAAGTCAGTCAAATGAATAGCAATTATAGAGAGAAAGGCAGACCTTCTAAATCTGGCTATATATTATCTCAGGCAATCTTACTACTTTATAGCACTAATTGTCACCAGCCATATTTATATGATCTTTTTTGCCATGTATTTGACTGACATCTAGAAAACAACACCTTTCCAAGTCTTAATCTTTTTTTGCTGACTCCAAACACACACAATTACTATGCTAAAGACCAACTGGCTTTCGTGGTCACACCAAAATTGGTACTGTTACAAAACCACATCAGCTGGCAGAAGCCCATGAGTTAATGAAGCACCAGAGATTTTTTCCAAGCACCTCCACCGAGTTCCTCCAGCCTAAGGAGCAACATCATCTCTGTTGAATGCTGGCACTGTGTTTAGTGTATGGAAGGAGATGAAGGATGAAACACCGACGCTGAAGGTCTGCAATTGAAAATAGACATGCTAAGGCACCTTGCATAACACTTCTGCCTGGGCTGTAGGCCAAAAAAAATTGGACAGTTTCAGTCTTAATGAGGTGCTTGGAGTTCTCTCTTTTCTGCTTATAGAATAACAGAATCGTTAAGGTTGGAAAAGACTTCTAAGATCATTGATTCCAACCCTTAACATTGTGCTGCCATGTTCACTGCTAAACCATAACCCCAAGCACCACATGCCTTTTGAACACTTCCAGGGGTGGTGAATCCAAGACTTCCCTGGGCAGCATGTTCCAACCCTTTTGGTGAAGAAATTTTCCCCAATATCCAATCTAAACCTCCCCTGGTGCAACTTGAGGCCATTTCCTTTCATCCTCTCACTTGTTATTTGGGAGAAGAGACCAACCCTCACCTGGCTACAACCTCCTTTCAGGTAGTTGCAGAGAGCAATAAGGTCACCCCTGACCCCCCTTTTCTCCAGCCTAAACAACCTCAGCTACTTCAGCTGCTCCTCACAGGATTTGTAGTCCAGACCCTTCACCAGCTTTGTTGCCCTTCTTTGGACACACTGATCTGACTCAGCTCCTCACAGCCACAGGTAGATTTTTTTTTTTTGATTGTTTTTGTTGTTAATATTTTTGTTTGATGCAATCCTAAGTGTGTTAAAATTCCACTTGTATCCACTGCACCCCAAAATTCAAAGAGCTACATGCATTCAGGGCAATATCCAGATGTGTCATTAAAAAGCATGAAAGGTAGATAGATGCCTGCACAGGGCAGCCAATGTCCCATCATCTCTTATTTCCTTGAAGATATTCTCTTTAAAACACATAACAAATCCTATTTGAGTGGCCTGAGAGAATGATTTTGTTTTCTGTGTAATGAGAGAGGAATGATGTGTATTTCCATTTGCCTACCTGCTGTGGGTGCCTTTCCCCTGAAAAACTGAGCATCCTTTGCCCTGGCCTCATCGGGGGTTGCTCATGCATCACCCAGAGAGTGACCCTGGGGCAAATCTGTCCCTCAAGAAACATCCAGGCACCAACTCAGGCCCTCTTCAGACTCATAAGAGTCCTGGTGATCCAAGCTGGAACTCTAACTTGTTTTGGAGAAGCCGTCCACAGATCATCCTGGAAATAGCTGTGTGGCCAGGAGGTGACTGAGTTGTGCTCTCTGCTGCCTCCCCTGCATCGGAGTTAAGCCACAGTAAAGAAGGTACAAGGCTACCCTATGGAAATGGAAAGAAGGATGGACAGAAATTCCTGAGCTGTTTTGCTAGCAGTGCTCTTTCAGTGTTTCACTGTTCAGCATCTTCTCAACAAAACATGATAGATGACCTGTCCACACCAGAGCTGCCCAAGCGCGTTTCCTCCTTCTCCTGGCAAACTGAATCTGGCAACTGCCTGCTCTGCTGTCACTCACAGCTACCGAAGACTACCTGAGAGGGCAGGGGTTAAAGAGAATACACAGTAAACCTTGAGGAGTTACTAAAACTTTCACAAACTTTTGGGATTAAAATTGTGTGATGTCTTTGTCCATATGGCATTAGAGGAGAAGCTCATCTGAGCAGAAGGGTGTCTGAGCTCACTCTTCTACTGCAGCACTTCCTTGCAATAAAATAGAATTGAACCACATAAAAAATGACAAGGTTTTTACCAATTCAGTTTGCGAGCCCTGTGAAACCAGAGCTGGGGGGAACAGTGGGACTTATTCAATCTGCTGGGTGGTATTTTGTGCACCCTGTTAACGGCAGCAGCTGAACTCCAGGGCATGGGTTGTAGGAAGTGTTTCTAGGACTGTAGGAAATCGTTTCAGGAGCATTCAAGAATTTTCTAAATGTCTGACTCAGACAGGCATCATCAATTAAAGTTTTGCCATCAGAAGGCTCAGTTCATGGCTGCACAAGGACATTTCTAGCATCTGAGAGGATGATGTGTCAGTGTTCTCCCATTCTCCGCTTGAGTCATAACCACCAGTGGGGCTGTGATGGCTGCATCCAGCTTCCTCTGGACTTTGGGGGTTTGGATGACAGTATGGTAGCCAAGGGCTGTCTGGAATGGTGACCCAGACGTCTTGGTGGTATGCAAATATGGCCACAGTCACTCTTCTTACTCTATAAATAGTGGTCAGCCCAGGGCCCACTGAGCTCTCCTGCACGGCAGTGGGCTGCATGCCAGGATGTCCCCTTGAGTGGGGACACCTCTCAAGGTTACTCCTTGAGGCTGAGAGATTCCTTGCTGCAACAGATCCTTGCTAAGTGATTAATAGCATGCTATTTGAAATCTTAGCTAAGTGATATAAAGGATTGATTGTGCACATGTAATCTTTTAGACATAAACCATTGACCAAGTCTTGGATCCAGCCACACTTATACTCCTCTCTGAGAAGAGGTTTTGAGTGCAAGGGGATAATTTCTGAACCTCACGACTCAACGGGAGGGTCTCCCTGGTGGTTTTGTCTGACCTTGTCCTTTACACAGTAAGTAATCAAGTGTACCTTGCCACTGAATCTTGTTAAACCACCATAGTATTTACCACTGAACTTTGTTAAATCACTATTTTATATCACTAAAGTACATTGTTGCTTCTCTCTTACAAGTGAAGTGCATTGCTTTCATCCATGGCAGAGCCACAGGGGCGATGATGGTCAGAGTTAACCATGGCACAGACAGAATGCTCTTTTATTAGACATTCTTTTTCAAGAAAGAGAAAAATGGCTGAAGGATCCAGTCAAATCAATTTTTCTAGGTTTCCAGTATCTGTGTACAACACATAGCTAGACAGAACTTTGCCATCAACATACATACCGGCATTCAGAAGAAAAAAACTGTGTATTGGCAGACCTAGAGCTGCACTCCTTGAACACTTCATGCACCCAGTGACTGTCCTGCCCTCCCCTGACAGACTCTGGCCAATTCCTGTAGTTGTAACATCCAATTTAATCTTATATTGGTTTTTTCTCCTTTTTCTGTTGTTTGTGGAGACTAAAACATGACAGGAGGAAATGGCTGTCAGTTTGGAGGCTGTTTGGCTCTGGGCAGTGTGCTATGGGGGGAGAATTGTGGAATCATTGAATGGTTTGGGTTGGAAGGGACCTTAAAGATCATAGTTCCAAACCCCCTGCCATAGGCAGGAACACCTTTCACTAGACCAGATTACTCAGAGCTCCATCCAACTTAGCCTTGAACACTTACAGGGATGGGGCATCCACAACCTCACTCGACAACCTGTTCCACTGCTTCACCAGCCTCACAGCAAAGAAGAAAAGTGACATGGCAGGGAAACATTATTTTCTGCATTGTTTATTTCTCGAGTCAGAATCTTTTTTGAAGCTGCTACAACAGTAAGCAAAAATCTACAGAAAAAAATGTGGTTGTCAAGACAAATTTATTAAAAAAAAAAGGATTGAATAATTAAGTCTGACCACCTTGTGCCAAGGTATGAAAGGAGACACGTATTTGGAAATTAAGTCTGGAGCCCAGGGTGGCTCAGAGTAATCTACCCATTTGTGGTCTTGACTTCTTTAATTTCCTGTTTTCTTCCAGATGGAAATTTTGAGAAAGGTGAGGAAATTCTTTGGGAGGACAGAGAAGATGGAGGTTAAGCTTAGAGATGCCTAACCTCACGTAACATTAGCTCTCTCACAGTCAGACACTGGGTGTGAGGCTCTGGGAAGTCCTTGAAGAGGGACAGGGCCCTGCTGGGGTGGCTCATTTAATCTCGGGATGGTTCCCAGGATGGATGAGTGCTGTTGGCTCCCACGGGACTGTAGACCTGGATGAGATGGGAGGCCTAAGTCTGAGATGGACGAAGTGAGGTATGTGAATCCTGTAGTTGTAACTATCCTGCACAAAGTGGTTAACAGCATGCATTAAAGAGAGAACATACTGCCCATGCATGGGAGGTTTTCAGTCTGAAATACCAAATTATTAGGCAGTTTTGGATTAGTTGTTTGTAACAGGCTGTCAGAGATCTTATCTGAGCAGAGCTTGAGGATGGGTATTTTTAGTCATTTTGGGGTGTGCAGTTTTCTCCATTACTACCTTCACTGGGGAAGCAAATGGCTTTGCAGAAGGTATGTCTAATATTTCAACCCCAGCTCAGGAAGGCTCACTAAGATCAGCTAAACAGCTTAAGGGCTGACCGGCCTAGGTGTAGGGATGCAAGGAGCAGGCCAGCCTGATGGGAAGGCATGAGCCAAGCTACACATGGCAGTCAGCTTAGCTGCTCTTGTCAGTGAGACCGTGTCTGGAGGAGCAGGTGAATTTTGACTGCAAATCCTGTGAACTGTGGTTAGAGCAGCTTAAAGAAGGCACCTTTTTAGAGCCTGACAGTTTTCTTATTTCTGAAAGAACCTCCTTCAACTACTCCTAAATATAATCCAGTGGCAGTGACAGGCTCCAAAATCCTGGATTCGGCCATGCTTCAAGTTTCCCTGCCACACTTCCTAATCCTTGGCTCAGGTGGCTTTCCTCTGGTTTGAATGCAGCTCCAAGAATATGACATATGCATATATGTTGGTGAGAAGGACAGGAGGAGAGTGACAGGCACAGGGAAGAGAGAGCTATCCAAGGATGAAGCA
Source organism: Lepidothrix coronata (assembly GCF_001604755.1). NCBI lineage: Eukaryota > Metazoa > Chordata > Aves > Passeriformes > Pipridae > Lepidothrix > Lepidothrix coronata. Next base: position 5,411,758 of record NW_016690212.1, read on the forward strand.
AGTTGTAGCTGTCACCCCTGTCATCTGCCAGCACCAATCTGGGCTGATGGAAACAGGGCTCCCTTGGGTGATGGCTCCACTACCCATGGCTTGCTGCCAACATCTTTGGGTCCCTCAACTGAACAGCTTGGTGCTGCACTGCTGTACCATTCCCCTGCTACCATCACACACAGCACAGTGTGCCCTGGACAAGGAAGGAGGTTGTGTGTCTGCTTAAGGTGGGTACTGAAACACTGAGATGTAGTGATCAGATCCTGCTAAACAGTGGGCAGCATTTTCTTCCATTTCAATATTTGCTCTGTGCCTGTCAAGAAAAGGACGATTTTTATCATAATGAATAAACATAGCAAAAGCCTCCTATTCTTTCTCTCAAAGAGTTTTCTTTTACTGTGGAACATCACAGAGATGCTCCTTCCTCCGGTGGTCCCTTTCCAGAAGGCTCATCAATTTGTCTTTTGTACTTGGTACTTCTTTCAAGTTTGGGATGGGAGTCACGTCTCAAGACAGGTTGGCTGGCTTGAGAGATCTACTATGTTGTTGGAAGGACTGGCAAGAGGCTGAAATGCCTTCATCAATAATGTCTTTCACATGAAGTCTCTTCCTGCTCTGCAGAGTTGTAGGCTCGAGTCAAGCAAAATCAGTCACTCGTTGTTCATCTATTTTTATTTCCTCCATGTGGTTTGCTGCAGTCTTTCTTTGCCCAGATGGTCAAATAAATTGCTGTCACTAAACAGGAGTCCCCAAACAGTGATTCCTAAACTCTTCCTGTTCTTTAACTGCTTAATGAGAAAGTGTTTCACTTTCTTTATATTCTGCCCATTTACTGTAGTTGTTTCTCAGTTTCTCCCCTGGAACCCAGAGGACCCATAGGTATTTTTGTTTGTTTCTCCAGCCTTTAAGCTGCGTGATCAGACTGCTCAGAAAGCTCTGCATCATCTGTATTTAAAAACTGTTACAAACTTTGATGTGTACTTGTTCACTGAGAGCTTCTCTGAGCATCCAGACGTGTCACTGAGGTACCTTGATAAGGTCTTGGGTAGATTGGCCAGAGAATATTTGGATTGTCAGTGTACAATCTTATGGGTTTTTTTATTTTGTTAATAACAGTTTATATCTAGCTTTATTAGCTTTATATCTTCCAAGAGTTTTCTTGTGCTAGGCAATGTTAGAAGTTGATGTTGGCACATTTTTGGTTTGGGGAAACAAATCTTATTGCCATTGATACAAAGTTCTACTTGTCTGGGCTTGGCCACCAGGGTGGGCAGAAGGCAGTGCCCAGGGGGGGCTGGGAAGAGCCAGTCACTGACTGCAGTGTGGTGCTCAGGCTTCAGGTTGGTTCGAGCCTGGTTTTCTGTGCAGCAGAGAGAGAGTGGGAGTTCAGCCCTGGGAAGAAGCCAAGATATTGAAGCAGATTGTTGAAGGTGCCAGCCAGGATCTCTGTGTAAGGAAACTGCTACGATGGGGCTTATTTTAGTGCTGTGACAGAAACGGAGCTCTGCTCTTTTTTCAACAGACTGGATTTCTCCAGACGATTTCCCAATTCATAAATGAGTGTTTCCTCCTAACAGAAAGGAAGTTCTCTGTCCATTCTGGCATGTTAAAACATTTTTTTGAAGGAAATTTCCTGAAAAAATGTTGCAGATTTTTTGTTATACCATAATAACTAAAACATTGCAAGAAGTTCGGTTTAAATGTCTCAGAAAACATAGCAAAAATATTAGTGTTGATGAACCTTAAATGCTGCGTAATAATAAAAACTTTTAAACTCTCTTTTCTTTGTGTGAAATGAATCTCCCTGTTCTTCAGCCAGTGCCAAAGCTGTGTGACCTGGGAGCACGGCACAAATCCCACCTGCTTCCACACTGTGCAAAAGCACAGTCAAGGATCTCCAAAAGTTTTCCAAACTTTCTCTTTGCAGGGACTCGTACTGGTAGGAAGAGAAGATTTATTGAGTTGGGCTGGGGCTCCCAGCAGGGCTCTGACTGCTGGGGCTCACTGCAGAGGGGAAGGGTCCTGCAGCAGGAGGATTTTGTCCAGAGCACCTTTGGGGCAAGGGCTCATCAAAGCAAGGCTGTGGGTCCTTCACCCTGAGCACACACTCCTCTCAGACTGGTTGGCTGCTGTAATGTTGATTCTCAACCAAAACCTGTTAACGAGCTGCAAACATTGATCCCATTTCTGCCTTTGAGAAAGATACAGGTGCCAAGTTACATGTTTATGAGCAACAGAAAGATACAGATCTGGAGCAGCTTTGGTCTGAGATTTCAAAACTGCTGCTTAATGATTAGCTTACCTGAGCACAGGAATGTAAATTAGCTGCCTATATGCTCTCTAGGCACGCAGAAAGTATTTGGAACTGGGCATAAGGCCCACGATCATTTCCAAAGGTATGAGATTACATGTTAAACTACTGAAAAAATCTCTATGGGGTTAGATGATACTCAGCTAGCAGAGAGGCTGGATTTGGGAATTGGCAAAGCCAGGGTCTAAGGAGAGGGTGAGCTTTTTGGTGAACACCATCTGTCATGGAAGTCTGTCTGATGTGCAGCAAGAAGAGTGTTGGATGCTCACGGTCCTGAAGGCATTGTTTCTGTTGTCTTCCTTTTCTTGCTCCAAAACCAATTTATGCAGTCTTTGGACAATGTGTAAGGATTTGTTATTGCTATTAATTTATATTATTCCCTTAAACATTTTTTTGAGTTGCTGTAGAGGTGTTAAGTGTGCTCTTGCAAAAGAAAAAGAGGAGATTCCTTCCCTGAAGAGCTTTCAGCACAGAAGGCAAACTGTGTTTAGCAGTCTGGAGGAAAAAAACCTTTCTCAGAGGAGGAAGGGGAGGGCTGTGTTAGGAAATTGCCAGCTGAAAAGCATGAAGAACGCAGGCTGGTTTCCAGCAGCCCTGAATGACAGGTGTTATACTCTGTCCTGGTTGTTGCTCCTCCTCTGGCTCAGAACAGGAAGGTGACATCCCAGCGTATCCAGCAAGCCCTGTAGTCCTAGGCATGTGGTGCTGTAAATAGCCCACCTTATTCCCTCCTCTGGAAGGATCACACCTCACACAGCAAAAGATCAGCTCCACAGCTTAGAATCCTTGGTGGCTTCTTTCCCCCTTCCTCTCTATGCTTGATTCACTCTGACACATGGACAATTTTCCAGTTGTTTGACTGTTCCCACCAATGACCATAAGACAAGTTTTGTGTGCAAATCCACCCTTCAATGTAAGGATGCCATTGTAACAACATGAGACAGCAGGGCAGTCTTGAGCAGCAACCAGTCTAGTAGAAAACACTAACAGGGAGGGGGAAAAGCTCCAGACCACCGTCTCAAACCAAACCCCAGTTTCACCAGGATTCCTCAAAGCTCAGTCACCTCTTTCTCAGACACAGCAATAGTTCAGAACAACCCAATAGATAAAGAAGACGCTGCTATAGATTTGCTCAGAAATGCAGCTCATCTGTAAAAAAATGGGGGCAGCTTTGACAAAGGGGAAACAAATCAGGTCCAGTTACATCTGCACAGTTACATCTGCAGCAGCACTCCCTGAGGAGCCCTTCCCTCCACCTGCAGTCTTTAGTAGAGGGGGTTCATGCACTATCCTGCTGTGTAGCTCTAGCAAAGCTCCAATAAAGGCTTCCACCCTCCCACCCCCTAAGCAAGTAATTTTTGTCCATTCTTCCCTCTCATTTTACTCCATCAGGATATGGCCAGGTCAGCAGTGGTGGCGCAGGAGACCCTGCGTGTACCCCTGGTGCCAGGCTGCTCAGGGACTGCTGTCACTCCTGCTGGCCATGCTGGGGCTACTAGGGCTGAGGGTCCTGCCAAGAGCGCCTCGCCTCCAACAGATCCTGTCAGTGTTGACTTTCCAGTGCAGGTGCCGCCTGTGTTTGGTATCCAGCACCAACTGAGACACCTCCTCAGTGCTTAAATAATAATGATGGATTTGTGCTGTGGAGTGATAGCTGGTGTTGCGCAGCTGGGTTAATGTGTGTCAGCTGTCATCGTCCTTGTCAGCCGCTGCTGTCAGCGAGCAGCAGATAAGTAAATCTGTGATGATGCATTTCCCAGAGAGAGCAGGGATTAAATATTTCATCGCCTCAGACACTGAAACATCTCCTAATTCGGAGTCCTTTCCTAGCGGTCACATCCTCTCAGATCACCCCAGCCCTGGGGAAGAGCAGAGGTTGCCTGGGTTTCTGAGACCACAGGGCAGGGCATTGCCAGCGGCAAAGTCCCTGCAGCCAGGCAGAGCCAAGTGCTGCATCAGTCTTGGCTAATTTAAAAATAAGCAGAACTCAAGGAAAAAGGAAACCTCCTTTTTTTCACGATGTGCCTGATAAGGCAGTTGAGCCTCTGTTATGGAGATCGGGGACAGGTTGCCGGCTGCCCATCTTGGGCTGTCTCTGGGAGATGCTGCTGAGCACCTGGGGCCATGCTGTGGCAGTGTGGTGGCTCACTCCACACGGGCTACACTATGGAAAGCATCAGCTGTGGTTGTAGTTAGGTAAATGTGGTTGTTTCATGGTGTTCCCAAAGTGATGGGTCATTCCTACAATCCTTATATCATCGTGTATCCATCCTCTTTCTTCTCTGAGGTGATCATCAAAACCCATTGCTAGCAAAGTCTCAGATTGATTGGAGACAGGAAAAAAAAGCTGTAGTTCAGATTTCTTCACTCTCCCGTACTTTTCTGGTGTTGCCCATGGGAATTTTATATTGAAGGAATTTTCGGTGCAAAATATCAATTTGTTGAGACTGAAATTTTCTTGGGTATCTCTTTTCTTAACATATGAAAGGAGCTATTCCAGGAGGATGTGGAAAATGCTCTGATAAACAAGGTCTTGGCTACTTTGGAAACTGACTCTTTTAGACTACCTACCTACAGAAACACATAAAAATGTTCCCATTTTTGTTCCACACTATGAACAAAAGACTAGAAGAGAGGGAAGACCCATCCTGCTAGCACTGCTTGTGAAATAAAGTCCTTGTTTTCCAGAAAGACTTAATGAACCACAAACCGTCAAAAACCAGGGAGACGTACAAACATGAGCTCCCGAAAAGCCTGATTTCTTTCTTATTTCCGGAGACCTAGTGGTTTCCTTTGCAATTATGATGAATAGAGGGTTGTTTTTCGGGGGGGCAGGGGGAGGCTTTTTCTTTTTTTCTTAGGCTGAGATTCAAGTACAACATGTGATTCGGGATTGGAACTTGAAAAACAGAAAGCAGTGAACAGCCGTGACATTTCTAAACCTGTAGGTAACTCCACAGGCATTTCATCTTCATCCCTTCCTCCTCTTCATATGATCTAATCTCCTCCCTTTGCTGTGCTTTTTATCTGGACAACAGATAGACTGTATCTTCCATATGGGTATGTTCCCATATAGGTCTGTGGTTCCACTGGCTCTGGTACTTAGGGACTCAGTAGCTGTACCCCAGCAGAAGACAAGTGTTGAGGTTTTGCAGGTGGATTTTTCTGCTTCCCTGTTATGTAAGGTCCCCAAATCAGTATTCATCTATTCATCTGCGCATTGCGAAGCAGCAGCATTTCTGCTTTTTTTTTTTTTTTTTAATGCGTGGAAAGTATAGTTTGTGCTGTCTTCTTATAGAAAAATAGCACATTTATGAGATGCATTTCCCTAAGGCCCCACAGAGCAGAATTTGTTCTGTAATAAGAGACAAATGTGTTTTAATTGCCTGTTGTAGACTATTACCTGTTAAATTTGTCTGACAGTGTGACACCAGCAAAAAAACTTCTTTTCTGTTTTGCTTCCTTCTACTTTAGAGCTGTCAAATAACTTCAACATCTAAGGATAAAAGATGACAGATGACTCATATATGTGACAGGTCATAAAATATTGATTCTTCATGTTACCTGCTAATGAAACACATGGCATCACAGATAAATCTTTGTTAATTTGGATTCCTGACTTTTAATTGTTATAACCCCAGTTTAGGTTGTAGTCTAAAATTAGGGAGTAATAGGTTTGGTCCCAGGAAATGCTAAAGCCTATAAATAAGGAATCAGTTCTACTTTCTTTTAATTAGTCCTTTTTGTCTAGACTCCCAGCCATGTTTTCTGTTAAAATCTACATCTGCTGAAAACCCTTTTTGGACCTTTCTGGTTCTTTTTTGACCCAGTAGAACCAAATCAACTCCTAAGACCATATTATAATGAGAAGCACTGAAGATAATCAAGGACTTCCCATTGTTTTTTTTTCCCCCAAGATAAGAACCTTCTCTTGATCATATATGAAATAAATAATATTTACTAGAGTTTTTTCAGGATTTTGGAATTTCCCTGGTTAAGCTTATAATTTTTAGTCTTTTCAGGTAATTTTCAACTAGCAACAATTTAGACTGAGCTTTCTTGTCTGGTCCTCCATGAAAACTGGGTCCTTTCTGCCAAATGAAGGCAGCATTTTTTGTCTAGAGTTCTGTATGTAAGATCTTTTGGCAGGAAGAAGGGGATGCTGCCCTATTTGAACCTACCTTTCAAGCAAAATCTGGAAAATAATGTTCAAACTTAGATTTGTAATCTCTTCAGTAAGGGTTGTGTCTCATACAAGGTTTGTGCTTCTGCAGCGAAATGGTGGCAACTGTGAGTTTCCTGACTGGAGCCTGTAGGAGCAGAATTGTGTCACATCTTCACTTCCAGAACACTTCCCTGTCTGTGAATGAAAACTTCTCACAGAAAAGCTAACATCATCCCTTCTTTTCTAATGTGGTGAGACTCCTTTCTAACTGTGTAACAGTACGTTTCAATGCAAAATTATCTGGGGCCAGAGGAGCCCCAGTGCAAGGACACGTTGGAGCATGGCAGACATTCAGCACCGAGAGTAGGGGATTCTAGAGTCTGCCATGGTCTCTGCTGCCACTGAGGGGGAGATCCCTGGTCTCCATAACTTCCACTCCTGCAAAACTCACTGGTCCACAGGTGCCAAACTGGATCCCTGCTCGAGAGGGGATGAATGGTGCAGGGGAGCAGATGTGCTTTAGGATATTTTATTGGAAGCTGAAGAACATAGCCTCTGTGTGGCTTGAGAGGGATGGGCAAGCTCTTCCATGATGCACCATGTAACTATTCCCAGGGCAGATCCAACTTCAGGAGTGCTGAGAATCGTAGACCAACATTTCCAAGCAAAAAGACTGCCTCTTTTCCAAGGGAGGGGAGTGCTGACACGGCCAGGGCTGACAGCAGGAGTCCAGCTTTGCAGCCGAGTTGCTCCCAGGCATCATTTGCCACACTTTGGAGATTTGAATGGTGCAGCTAGACCTTGTGAGTATGTCTCTCTGGTAACCAAATTACCAGAACTGCCAATTTAATACTTCACCCAGGAATTAAAATGTGGTGAGAACACCAGCCCTTGTATTGCAGCAGCCCCATGAGTGTTGGGTGAAATGAAAAGAAAACCTAGTGAAAGTACAGAACAAGTATTTGCTGAACCGTGGTTGATGTAGCTCCTGTGTGCTTGGAAGGTTGTCTGTTTTCCACTTCTATAAGCCAGATTACTAAAAGAGTTGAACCATGAATCTGAAAAATCTAAAAAGCATTCTCATGGCATTTAGGAAACATTATTTAGATAAGATGCTATGAAAATAAATGCAAAACTTGTTGGAAAAATACTGTTAGAGTGGTGATTAGTAGCTCACTCTCCAGATGAAGGACTGCATTTATTAGAGTTTTATGGGGATCTGTTGTAGATCTGATGTTGTTAAAATACCTTCCTTAACCACTTAAGATAGTGGAAAAGAGGATCTCCAATGGAATAAAGGATGTCCTCCATATGTAGGTCACAGCTATTCAGGAGAGGCTTCAAGTGTGTTGTAGGACAGGAATGGTATTCAACATTTAAAATGAATTAGAGAAATGGTCCAAAAAAATGGGATATAATTCAATAGCAATAAATGGATGGGCAGAAGAAGGAGTTGTCCAAAATAAAAATTAGGCACCAACTGACCACATGAGTCCCTGGGGCCCTTCTGTTGTGAAAAACAGACAAATGCCCTACCATTATGAACAAGCAGGAAAATTTATCTGCAAGATGTGCAAAGTGAGTCTACCAGGCTGCTCAGTAAGGCCTCAGCTTCATGGTTGGTTTTTAGGCACTAGACTGTAAGAGAGAAGTGGACCAACTTGGTAAAGACAAGAGTGGAACAACAAGAGTGTCAGAAGTCTTGGAACTCTTAATGTACGAGAAAACATGGACAATTGATCTGTTTAGTCTAGAGGAAAGGAGACTTACTGGAGATAACATTCTTAACTATAAAAAAAGCTGCTGCTAAAAGGAAGGGAATAAATCATTCTCTCTGGGAATGTGACAAGTAATGCACTTCAAAGTGCAGCCAGGGAAATTTCACAGACATTAGGAAAACCCTGTCCAGGATAAAGCCCCTTGGCCAAAGAGGCAGCTGCTGAGAGAGGAGTAGGAGCTGGTGATGTTGTGGTGCTCTCCCCACAAAACTTCCCCTGCTCCCTGCAGCCAGACATAGCCAGAGGCACATAAAAACCCCATATTGCACCCACTGACATCCAGCAGGGAGATAGGAACAGAAAAATGCACCGTGTCCAGCTTACACCCTTTGCCCCCACAGGAGGTACGACAGCCCCATGAGGATGCTGGACTACAGGGGCTATTTGTAAAGCAGGGCTCAGGTGACAGCCCTGACTTGCTGTTCTTGTATCTCCCCAGTCGGAAGGACTAAATTCCATAGGAACATCATGTTTTCTCCCCAGGTGACTTACACAGAGGGCACTTCCACTGATCAGGGAAGAACAATTCCCCAGCCCTTATTTCTGTGCCAACTGTACTGTCTATTTTTAACAGCAAGCTGCCATTAGCATTTGTTTGCTAAAAATAAACACATTTTAAATGCAATTCATTACCTAGCACATTAGGATAAAGGCAATTTATTCTTCAGTCAAGAAGAAATATTTTTAAGAGATAAATTGGTTCATGCAAATATCTGTCGCTTGCACTCAGTGCACATGGTACCAGCAGAGACAGTGCTCTGATTTCAGTCAATTGATGGGATAGATCACAAAATTCAGAAACTGCTGAGGAGCTCAGTGCAACATCCTATTTTAACTTAATTAAAAACATGACCACAGTTATGTAAGAGAAGAATAAAAAAGGGATGTGGGGCATTAGACACAGTTCTCCCTTACAGCTGCAGCATAACAGAATTGTAACAAATGATTCTTGGGGAGGGGGTATTCTTTATTATATTGATGGTAATGGCTTCCTAAAACCCAAATATCACTTCTTCTTGCTCACAGAACAGGGGAATATTACAAGGGCATAGTTTTGAATCAGAAAATGCCAGTGCATAAGGATTTTGAAATGGATTTAGATGAGCTGCTGAGCCAGGAGCTGGACAGTGATCTCTGTTGAACTTGTCCTTCATGAATCAGCTACTTTCCTTTTGATGAAAAAAATTAGCTTCCAAAATGTTTTGTAGAAATAAGGTATTTCAAGCAAAACTTTTTGGTGTTTAGCAGGAGGATTTGGAGGGCATGTAGGGAATTACTGCTTACAGGTTCACAAGTAGGAACTGAACCTGAGCCTCACGTGTCCCTCTCTCCTTCAAAACAAAAATAACATACCATAAAGCAATAACAAACCATAAAAAGATAAAATCGACTCGGAGTCCTCAGGATATTTGGGGGAAATGCAAAGCTTTTACATCCAGTCAGAGCTAATGCAGCAGGTCCTGCAAAATCAGCACGGTCTGATTTTCCCCACTAGAGGGGACTGCGGTACCTGGAGTTACCCGCTCACTCACACCAATACTGGTGATTTCAAAATAGGTGGCATTACTAAGAACATTAATTACTGCTACTTGTAACATAATTCAAAACAGTGTAAAACTGGAATATGCTAGAAACCATTATTAAATGTTCAAAAAGAAAAAATAATAACTTCTTGGGTTTAGGTTCCTTCATTAAACAATATTTTGAAGTTACCAGACTTTATTAAAAAATATTAAAATCTCCTAGTTTATCTGAAAAACGTGGTGCTTTTTCTGTATCGTTTTGCAATGCACAGATGAAATACTTTAAATTAAAACACAGTCTGTTTAACCCCAGAAAACTTATCTATAAAATGCTCCTGATGATTCACAGTAATTTGTGTTAAATCTGCAAAATCCAACACCTTGCTGTCCCAAAAAAGTTTGGTGGCAGGATCCTTAGCTAATTGCAAACACTTGAAACAAAACAAAGAGAGGGAGATAAGAGCCCAGGTGTGCTTCCCACCTTGGATGTGTTGCTGGAGAAATGCCACAGCTGGTAGCACAAAAAAGGCTCTGAGAACAGGAGAAAAGAAGCCATGTCCAGTCAGGTTTTCCATATCTCCAAGGATGGAGACTCTACCGCCTCTCTAGCAGCCTGCTCTAGTGTTTGACCATGCACACTGGTTTTTCTGAAGTTTAAATGAAATTTCCTGCATGTCAGTTTGTGTCTGTTGTGTCTTTTGCAGTCCCTAGGCACCACCAAGAAGAGTCTGGTTCTATCTCCTTTACTGGACCCCATCAGGTATTTATATACACTGACGAGGTCCCTACAGAGCCTGGGTTTGTTCCTCCCAAAGGGCAGGACATGGGGTTTCCCAACTTCACGAGGTTCCTGTCCTCCCATTTCTCCAGCCTGTTGAAGTCCCTCTGGGTAGTAGCACAATCCCCTAGTGCATCAACACTTCTCCCAGGTTTTTATCTGCTGCATCATCCAGCTGGATTTTTTACCACTGATCACGGTCTTTTATGCCTGGCAGTTCAGTCACTTTTCAGTCCACCTCACTGTCTAGTTATTTAGCCCACACTTCATCAGCTTGTGGCAAAAACTGTCAAAATCCCTGCTAAAATCAAGATAAACAATGTCCACTGCTTTTCCCTTGACCACTGAGGCAGTCACGTCACTATACAAAGTTTTCAGGTTTTGTCAGGTGTGATTTCCCCTTTGTAAATCCATTATGGATACTTCCAAACAGCTTCTTGCCCTTTGTGTTTGGAAATAGTTTCCAGGATTATTTGCTCCATCACCTTCACAAGGACTGAGACAACACTGCCATGTATATTTCTCCCCACATCCTTCCTCTTGGAGATATGAGTAACACTGAATGTCTCGTCTATGGTATGCCCAAACTGATTGAATTTTTTTAATTACTTTTTGATACAGTTGGTGAACGGAAAAATAATTTCCATGGTCATCTTCTTATTATGAGAGTGGCAATTTTTTCAGGTGCCTTCCCAGGCAAGGGGTTTCCTTGATCACTCCTGCTGTCTCAAACTCTCCTGGCTGTCCTTTTTTCAGGGAGTGTGACCAGGACATCAGCCCAGGGCAGGTGAATCAGTGGGGTGTTTCCTCACACACTGGGCTGACTCCAGAGGACTGAAGCTCTGCTACAAGCCTGTTCAGCTGCTTTGAGGAGGGAATGCAGCAGGAACTGAGAGTGGCTCAGAGGACAGAGTGGGACATATGAAGACCTTTTAAAGCTGCCTTTTCTTCTCTCCCCTCCTATCCTAATTGATTCTTGATTGTGAAGAAACTCCCATGGGCCCAACCAAACAGCAGGATGCTGCTGTCAGAAACTTCTCTCCCTTCCCCCCTTATTTTCACTGCTCCCTCCACAGGTGACAGGCAATTTTCTCCTATTTATTAAGGTTTTCTCTTCCTATACCCATCACAAGTTTCAATCTCCTCTGTCTTTTTGTACTTTCCATTATCTTCTTTTTTATCCTAAGAAGAGAAGAGGAGGGAGCACTGGCATCCCAATTATTTATATGCAAATATTTTCTCTACTTTTGTCCTGATTTAGCAAAATTTAGAGTCCTGAAGGAGCAGGCAACAGAGTCCCTTTTATTCCCATCAGGCATTCTTGCAACTTCGTTCCTGGCTAGCAAAGCAGTTTACAAAACCAGCGGAAAAACTGGCAGTCTTTTTTTATCCATACTGCAAAACTTGTTTCATAATTATGTGCCCTATTCTAAAATGTATATGTGGCCTTAATCCTCCTAATATGTAGGGTTTAATATGTATAAAAAGCCTGCCATGTACATCATCTCAGCACAGAATTTCAATTGCTAGAAAGGCTGAGACTGAATTAAAAAGGAAGCACTGTGCATGGCAATGACTTCATTTTGACAGGCTGAATTAATTTTAAATAATAAGGAAGTAATTTCCATCTCACTAAATGCCTGCATTTTTCCGTAAAAATAAAAAACTATAGTCAGAAAGATACTCTTGAGGAACATCTCTCATAGGGATAAGTAAACCAGATAGCAATTAAAAAAGTAAATAAGTAATAATTACAATAGTAAAAGGTAGTATTAAGTATTAATGCACTTCAAGCCCAGCTACTTTGATTGATTTCTGCTTTATCTCATTAGCTTTCTAATCAGGAAAATATAATCATATGAAGATGCACAGATTTAAGCACAGACAAATACCTCCAGCAGTTAGACATGGATGCAGTCACAACTGCCTGAATCAAAAGAAAATACCATGAGAAAAAAAGTCATGGAAAGATGTAGAGAAAAAGATCTTTACACCACCACCACTGTTCCCCACTGTCTGAAAATTTAAGAGGCTTGAAAATGAAATGTTCTCTGGATGGTAATGTGGGGGACATGGCTTTCTTGTTTTGAAGCATAACCAGAAGTGATGATGCTTCCTGTGACAATCAAGACATGATAATGCTCAACAGCAATTGGAAGAGTGATGTTCAGCTCTCTCCTCTAGAAGGTAGGATTCACTTCTGTACTCCAGACTAGTCAGGAGAATTTTCCTACCACCAAGCTGGGAACACAACAGGACATTTGGCACCGCAGTGTCGAAGGTTTGCACCAGAGACTCTGGGTCCACCCTACCACAGTTTGTTTAATGAAATATGCACAGGTAGATCCTAGTAGATCCATGACCAGTGCTGCCACGCCCTGGGTAGGACTGTAACCACCAGACACCCTTCACATCTCTCCTTGAACACTTAATTGTTTTTTTTCACAGCATCAGGATGGGGATCTAGGTCGTGGATGTCTGTGTTTGTGTGCATTCTCCCCTTCTCTAGCATAGCCACTGAGTTGGGGTGTAGGGCCCTTTCTTAGGTCTGGACAAAAAAACACACTCATTTTTCATCCAACAACATGGTGGTTTGAGCCTCTGCCTAGGAGCTGGGAGATCCTGGTACAGCCCTAATCCTTGTAATAGCTGCCTGCCTGCAAAGTGTTCTCTAAAATGCATCTTTCTTTGTCCTGTAAATGAAACTGGGAGAAAGGGAATAAAAAAAGCAAGATCAAGGATGACATTGTAGCCTGGTGACAGGGGCATTAAGCTGTTGAAAAGGTAATCTGACTTGCGTTCTCTGCTCCCATTAATATTTAACAGTCATTAAATTAACAGTCAGGGACGAGTAGGATTAACTACAGGTCAGCATCCTCATACTTGTATCTGACTGAATGAGATAGCGTTAGTATGGATGGAAATAAGCTATTAGCAATAAGCACGGCCAGTATGTCAGTAACAGGCATGAATTAAAGATTTAAACACTGTCCCTGAAAATCAAAACAATGAAATGGCTGCTCCTATACCGAGACCCACACAAACCCTGCACCAGTGCTGAAAACTCCTCCAGCTGAGACACTCACAGAGATCTGAAACTGGCAAAATCAGCCCTTTCTCTCTGAGGACTCAAGGGACTTGCAAGAGACTGACACTGCTGATCACAGGGAAAACAGAAGTAAACAGCTTTTCATGCACTCAGTAGCAGTGATCACAACCTGTGAAGGGTGCTGTAACTGAGCCACCTGCATTGCCAGGAGAGGAGGTGAATGCCTTGTGCAGGAGGACACTGGGCTCCCACTGCACAAAGCCGTCAGGTTAATTTTTAATTTGCAGGGTTGGAATGGCTGATGATTGGAGCTGCAGGAGTGTCCCCCGGGTACCCCTCCCTCTTCTGAGGCACAGAAGAGGCTGACTTCTCTTCCATGGTTCCTATTTTGGGTGCAACTTGGGAATGTCACTGATAGCAGCTGTTTGTGCAAGATTTCCTTGTCCTTTCCATTCTCTTTAAAATAAAAAGCAGTCTAATCCCAAACAAGATTTCCACACCTGGAGGAACCACACATGAGGAGTCTGATGGGCAGTTTGCCCTTTTGTCCCTCAGTGGAGAGAAGAACAAGGGGACAATCTTGTTTGTCTGCTTTGGTGGGCTTGTTTGCCACCCTCCCTACTCTGGGAGGGCATCTACCGTTTCCCTGTGTGGATGAGCAGAGAGGAGGAGAGCTGTCCTCCACAGAGGGATGCCTGCTGGATTTGACCAGACAGCTCAGATCTCAAGCAGCTTCTCTTCACACAGTTGCTAAGAAACCAAAAACAATCAGCTGCCGAAACAACTGTTTAGTACATTTTCCCCTCCATTTGTCTCATTCTGGGTTACAGCAGCTTTAAGAATTACAGGGCTTTCCCTGTACTCCTTGTGATGAAGAGTTGGGCAAGGACAGTGCTGGGAAGGAGAGTTTGGTCTTAGCAGCTTTTGCAGTAGGGCTCCAAGCCCACAGGTTTTTTCCCTATGTGGCCAGCAGGAATTTCCCTACCTTAAACTGTCTGCAGGGGTCTCATAGACACCTATTCACAGATGTCATTCAAGAGCTCTTTCAGCTCCCCTCACAGCTGCTGTCAGCACGTCCACCTGAGTCACCAGTAGCTCTAGGTATGACTTTAATGAAATCTGTTGTCCAACTCCTATCTCACTGTTTCAAATGACTCTATTTATCCCTTTGCAGGCCTGGCTCTGGCTACCATCTTACCTACAGCCATCTGAAGGATGCCTGGGAGTAGGGACAGTTATGACTGCCCTGCAGGATTTTGGCTCCCCTTGCTGGAGTGCCATCAAGAAAGAGACCACATGGGTATCCCTATGGCTGACAGTCTGGTGGCCAGGGAACCACTGAAGAAAAAAACCCCACAGGAGGTTTTACCTGCTGGGAACCACCCAGGAGAAAACTCTCACCCACGTTTAGCTGCAATAACAGAAACAAATGAGAAAATAGACTTGGGAAAAGGCAGCAAGCTGATCCTTGGTGAAGGCAGAGGTAAGTTTCCAGGTCTACCTTGTGTAGTGGTAGCACAAGGCATTTGTCTCTGGTTGAAGGGGACTGGAAGGATGATAAAAAACTTTGGGGAATAACCTTCCCTGCATAAATGACCCTGCAAACTTTACTTCTTTATTTCTCTGTGATGTAAGGATTTTTCAAAGCTCAGCTGCATGTTCACTATTCATAATAGGTCCAACTCAGCAAAGACTCATAGTGTCTTGGAAATATCACCTATCAAGGTACACAAATATAGCTAAAACAACCTCGAAATATTAACTGCTCTGTGTGTTTGCTAATAGTGCTGTGCTGACCATGAGGGCTGGATTTCTGTTCCCAGCACAATGCCTGTAAAATTCTGCCAGTTCTCTGGCAGGGTTGGGTTGTTTATATATTAAGTGGTTATGTGCCGTGCTTCCCTCATGCGGAACCTTCCATTTTGTCATGGAGCTTGTGGCTCTGACAGAAAGTTACAGCCTCTTTCCCTGCAGCCTTGGCGGAAACTGGTTGTTGTACCAGCTCATATATTTAGTAACTCTGGCAAAGAAATCTGTGTGTTGTGCTTGGCAGTTAAACAGAGATCTCTACTGCATGAGAAAGAAGTGACACCGTGTTGGGAGTGAGAGTGACCTGGGCTAGGCTTGTGAACTAAGGATGTTGTGTTGAGCCAACACTCCTGGGAGCTTCTGCTCTGTGATGGGGTAGCATGAAGAGGCATTACTGTGATGGTATAAATATGTAATGAGACAAGTGCAGGGTCGATGGGAGTATGAGGGCATGTGAAAGGACAGGTCCACAACGGCTGAAGGAGCCCAGGAACAGGCATTCCCTAGAAACACGCAGGTGTGAAAACAAAGTTCTTACCTTTTGTGTGTGAGGTTTCACCACAGGTCCTATACCTTTTTTCTGGATATGTAGGACAGGGCAGGGCAGGGAAATCCACAAGGATGTTTCCCCAAATTTACATGCCATCCTTCAACAATTTGTGTCATGGGGACTTTGGGACCTCAACAGACATGGTTGCATGTAAGGGCCCTGCAAGTCTTTCTGCCGTGAATATATCCATCTGTTATCCAATATGTCCAACCAGTTCCTTTTAGCACATATAATCCCAGAGGGGGAACTACAGGCAAGTGAAGTCCAGGTCGCACAGGACATGGCTGCCCCACTGTCCTCAACCTGAAGCCAAGGCACTGTGTCAGCCACTAAACTACTTCCCTCTCCCAAGGGTGAATAAGCACTGACCTCACTTCAAAATTCCCCCCAGACAACATTCACCCAGTCAGTCATTAATTTTTCAAGTGGTGTGTGCGGCTTCAGGTTTAGAAGGGAAAAAAGGCTGGTCCCTCAACCCCATCAGCATGGCTTACAGTGATCTTGTTTGTGCCCCATGCTAAAGCAGAGGGGAGATGTTCTACAAATCACGGAAACAGTTTGCTGCACCTTCTCGTAGTATCATGGATGATGAGGAACAATAGGAAAATGAGGATTCCTGACTAGCTGGGTAAATGGTCAAGTTACCTAATTGGATTCCTCCAGACAGATGTTAGCCTTAGGACTGTAATATCCTAAAATGGCACAGTGTTTCTCAGCCAGAGGATATATATATGGTCCCTGTTTTTTATTCTTCTGAGCAAAATGTTATTTTTTTAAAAAGATGT